>NC_057807.1:233068631-233368631 GCF_018294505.1 Triticum aestivum
GTGCTGTTTGGCCGGTGGTGGCTGGCGACTCAGGGGGGTGGAGGTTGAAGATGAACTTCAGGCCCTTGATTTCGTATCCAATGGCTGCAAAATCGACTGGCCAGAGATGAAAAAGTCAGTCGACTGACGTGTAGCCTCACCTTTCTAGTGCGTTCAGTTTAGACAGCAAAATTCAGTTTCGATAGTTAAGTTCAGTTTCGACAGTTAAGTTCAGTTTCGACAGTTAAATTCAGTTTCGGCAGTTAAGTTCAAAGAAAAGCGGCTGATGTATTTTACATCTAGCACTTTGTGGTTATGTATTTTACGTCATGTATTGGAGATGCTGTTAGAATTCCACTCAGGTTAACGTTATCTCTCTTGTCCTGCTTCAGCCTCGGCGTCGTAAAACTCACCGGAGCTGCTCCAACGACGAAACCCTCCGTCACAGCGGAGCAGTACATCGGGCTCCATCTCCAGACGCCTAAGATCTTATTCCCCACCTCCGACAGCCAAGTCAGCCGGAGCATCCTCACCGGCCATCCCAATCACGTTGAGATCAACATGGCTTCGCCAAAGAGGTTGTACACTTGTTGCGTCTCTTTTTGACTCTACATATTATATATATTGTCCACTGAGCACACATAGTAACGGGAAATACGATTATTTTATCCTACTATATGACAATCAGTGAGGTACCAAGCAACTTAGCTTTCCGTGATGGACTCTCTTGAACGCCATCATTATTTCTCTCTGCGCATTTGAGATGTGCATTTGTCGATGGCCCTGGGAGTTGAGCTAGTAGGGCAGTGTCCTGGGTCCAAAGTAATAGAAGTAGCACAAAAACATTTTTTTAGTGTAGGCTTTTCCTTGCTCAAGCCTGCCTACTAGAATCACCAGTGCTTGAAAGGAGAAGTGAATGAAAAACATAGGAATTGTAATGTTTCCGATGGTACTACTATTCATGAATTTGGTTCAAAGGAATGGAGCAAAGGAAAACTGTAGGATTTGTTCCTTTAGTGTCTCCTTGAAAGAAAAAATGTAGGAATTTTAATTTTCACTTGTCCTCCTTTTCAAATTCCTATTCATGAAGCACAAGACTAAGAGATAGTAGCATAATAGCATTATAACCGTATATTTTCTTGTGGTTTGACTTAATCTCACCATGCTTCTTTGCATCTTGTGATCTTCCAATTGAATCAAACACCCAGATTGGCAGAAATCCTGTGTTTTTAAATTCTCTGTTTTGCATGTTCATTCCTATCCTATTCCTGTCAATTACCTATCCCTACATTGTTGGAATCCTCCAATTCAAACGAGCCCTTACGGAATTACTTCTCTTACAGATAGTTGTCAAAGAAAACCTTGCGTGGTTTGTCCCGCTCCTGCTGCGCCATTGTCCACCCCAGCTCAGCTACTCCAACAACAGAAGGGTCCAGCACAGCAGGGATCCGGCCTCCAGACTGCCTTTCACCGCCTCAGATCTTCTTCCCCGCCGCCGACAGCCATGAAAACTGCATTACCATTATCAACCGAGAATATGACCTCGAGAACTACACGGGTCCGCAAGAGAGGTCGCACTCTTTCGTGTTTGCTTATGTTATGCATCGCTTAATATTACATGCTACTTTATCATCCTGTTCACTAATTAGACTCTAAGTCAGCTCCAAACTAATGGAAAAACTTGAGTTTTTAAATGGTTGTGGGGTACATATCGTGGCCGCAATCAATAGTATCTATCTACTATCTGGTTAATCTCCGGTGTCTACTATGAGTTTCATGTTGGGTGGGAAACAAACAGTAAAGAAGCCACTATCTGTATTTTTTAACTCAAGCCATTATCTGCCTGCTATTATTGGTTTTGGGTCTATCCACAAGTTGCTACCATCACTCTGGATTTCTGCATGCACTCCCTGCATAATCTCACTATGTTTTATTCCTATGCATGACAGTTATTGTAAACAATGGAACTGAACATGTGGAGAAAATGAGACGAGCCTTGCGTGGCAATAAAATTTCTTACAGGCGTCGCTGCACGGTAGACGCAAAGGCAGCCGCCCCCCCTCCACGCATTTCGGATTGTAATCGATAGGAAGATATCTGTTCTGAGGGGGATTCAGAAGGAGAAGACAACTCCTCTTTACCCCCTGAGGTATTTGCTCTAACTTGGCATGCTGACATTGGTTATATCATGCATATGGTGCCTTGCATTGCTTACTTTATACATCAAATATGTCATCTGCTTAGTTTCGACATCCTTTGTGCGAATGCCATCTATTTAGTTTGTTCATCTTTTATGTGAATTATGCAACACCATCTTGTGTAGCTAGGCATCATATATGTGAATTTTGCAATGCCATCCTGCTTGGTCAGTTATCTTATATGTAAATTATATCAGGCCATCCTTTTTTTCCGTTACATATTACATTTGTCAACAATGTTATTACATTCAACTGCTCTTCGTGTGCATCAGCCATTTGACATGGTGATTGATACGTCCATTTTGCATCATGCTTTTATATCGATATTTATCACATTATGGGCTGTTATTTCACGTTATGTCATAATACTTATGGCTATTCTCTCTTATTTTACAAGGTTTACCATGAAGAGGGGGAATGCCGGCAGCTAGGATTCTGGCTGGAAAAGGAGCAAATATTGCAGACCTATTCTGTTCAACTCCAAAAGTCCTGAAACTCCACGCAATATATTAAAATAAATAAAGAAAAATCGTTGCCAAAGATGAAGGCCAGGGGGCCCACACCCTGCTCACGAGGGTGGGGGGCGCGCCCCCTCCCCCTGGGCGCGCCCCCCTACCTTGTTGGCCCCCTGGTGGCTCTCCGATGCCCATCTTCTCCTATATGAGCTCTTTCGATGAGAAAAAAATCAGAAGCAACCTTTCGGGACGAGACTCCGCCGCCACGAGGCGGAACCTTGGCGGAACCAATCTAGGGCTCCGGCAGAGCTGTTCTGCCAGGGACACTTCCCTCCGGGAGGGGGAAATCATCGCCATGATCATCACCAACGCTCCTCTCATCGGGAGAGGGCAATCTCCATCAATATCTTCATCAGCACCATCACATCTCAAACCCTAGCTCATCTCTTGTATCCAATTCTTGTCTCCAAGTCCGGGATTGGTGCTAGTAGGTTGCTAGTAGTGTTGATTACTCCTTGTAGTTGATGCTAGTTGGTTTATTTGGTGGAAGATTATATGTTCAGATCCTGTATGCATATTATTACCCCTCTGATTATGAACATGAATATGCTTTGTGAGTAGTTACGTTTGTTCCTGAGGACACGGGAGAAGTCTTGCTATTAGTAGTCATGTGAATTTGGTATTCGTTCGATATTTTGATGAGATGTATGTTGTCTAACCTGTAGTGGTGTTATGTGAACGTCGACTATATAACACTTCACCATTATTTGGGCCTAGAGGAAGGCATTGGGAAGTAATAAGTAGATGATGGGTTGGTAGAGTGACAGAAGCTTAAACCCTAGTTTATGCATTGCTTCGTAAGGGGCTGATTTGGATCCATATGTTTCATGCTATGGTTAGGTTTACGTTAATACTTTTCTTGTAGTTGCAGATGCTTGCAATAGAGGTTAATCATAAGTGGAATGTTTGTTCAAGTAAGAACAGCACCCAAGCACCGGTCCACCCAAATATGAAATTATCAAAGTACCGAACGCGAATCATATGAGCGTGATGAAAACTAGCTTGACGATATTCCCATGTGTCATCGGGAGCGCTTTTCCTATTATAAGAGTTTGTTCCAGCTTGTCCTTTTCTACAAAAAGGATTGGGCCACCTTGGTGCACCTCATTTACTTTTGTTACTTGTTGCTCGTTACAATTTATCTTATCACAAAACTATCTGTTACCACTTATTTCAGTACTTGCAGAGAATACCTTGCTGAAAACCGCTTATCATTTCCTTCTTCTCCTCGTTGGGTTCGACACTCTTACTTATCGAAAGGAATACGATAGATCCCCTATACTTGTGGGTCATCAAGACTCTTTTCTGGTGCCGTTGCCGGGGAGTGTAGCGCCTTTGGTAAGTGGAATTTGGTAAGGAAAAATTTATATAGTGTGCTGAAATTTTCTGTCACTTGTTACTATGGAAAGTGAATCTCTGAGGGGCTTGTTCGGGGTATCTTCACCCCGTACAGTAGAGCAAAGAGTTTCTCCTCAGCCTGGTGAACCTATTGAAAATGAAACTCCTTTTGAATTTCCTTCGGGTATTATGGAAAAACTGCTGGCTAATACTTTTACATGAGATGGAACAAAGCATCCTGACGAGCATCTACGCTATGTGGATGTTATTTGTGGATTATTTAAGCTTGCAGGTATACCCGATGATGTTGTTAAGAAGAAGGCTTTCCCTTTATCTTTGGAGGGAGACGCATTGACATGGTATAGGCTATGTGATGATACGAGATCATGGAACTATAAAAGAGTGATATTGGAATTTCATCAGAAGTATTACCCTATGCATCTTGTTCATCGTGATCACAATTATATATATAATTTTTGGCCTCGTGAAGGAGAAAGAATCGCTCAAGCTTGGGGGAGGCTTAAATCAATGTTATATTCATGCCCCAATCATGAGCTTCCAAGATGAATAATTATGCAAAGTTTTTATGCTCGGCTTTCTCATAATAATCAAACCATGCTCGATACTTCTTGTGCTGGCTCTTTTATGATGAAGACTATTGAATTCAGATGGAATTTATTGGATAGAATTAAACGCAACTCTGAAGATTGGGACCTCGACGAAGGTAAGGAGTCAGGTATGACACCTAAGTTTGATTGTGTTAAATCTTTTATGGACACCGATATTTTCCGTAAGTTTAGCACTAAATATGGACTTGACTCTGAGATAGTAGCTTCTTTCTATGAATCTTTTGCTACTTATGTTGATCTCCCCAAGGAGAAGTGGTTTAAATATCATCCTCCCATAGAAGTAAAAGTATCTGCACCTATTAAAGTTGAAGAAAAGACCATCACTTATAATGATCCTATTGTTCCCACCTCTTATGTTGAGAAACCACCTTTCCCTGCTAGAGTAAAGGATCATCCTAAAGCTTCAATTTTTGTTCGTAAAAGAAATACTAGAACTTATACACCTCCTGAGAAAGTCAAAGTAGAACCTAATATTGCTATTGTTAAAGATCTCTTGTCTGATAATATTGATGGGCATGTCATTGAATTCTCTGGTGAAACTGCTAGAATTGCTAACCCCTGTGATCGAGATAAACATAGACCCGTGGTTGGCATGCCTGTTATTTCTGTTAAAATAGGAGATCATTGTTATCTTGGCTTATGTGATATGGGTGCTAGTGCTAGTGTTATACCCATTGACTTATATAAAGAAATTATGCATGATATCGCACCTGCTGAGTTAGAAGATATTGATGTTACAATTAAACTTGCCAATAGAGATACTATATCTGCAATGGGAATTGTCAGAGATGTTGAAGTCTTGTGTGGTAAAACCAAATATCCCGCTGATTTTCTTGTTCTTGGTTCTCCACAAGATAGCTTTTGTCCCATTATATTTGGTAGACCCTTCTTGAATACTGTTAATGCTAAGATAGACTGCGAAAAGAATGTTGTTACTATTGGCTTGGATGATATGGTTCATGAGTTTAATTTCTCTAAATTTAGTAAACAACATCGTGAGGAAGAATTGCCTAGTAAGGATGAAATTATTGGTCTTGCTTCTATTGCCGTGCCTCCTAGTGATCCTTTGGAACACTATTTGCTAGACCATGAAAATGATATGTTTATGGATGAAAGAAGGGAAATAGATGAAGTATTCTTTAAACAAGAACCTATTCTGACACACAATTTGCCTGTTGAAATCCTAGGGGATCCTCCTCCACCCAAGGGTGATCCCGTGTTTGAGCTTAAACCGTTTCCTGATAATCTTAAGTATGCTTATCTTGATGAAAACAAAATATATCCTGTTATTATTAGTGCTAACCTTTCAGAGCAGGAAGAAGAAAGATTATTGAAAACTCTGAAGAAGCACCGTGCCGCTATTGGATATACTCTTGATGATCTTAAGGGCATTAGTCCCACTCTATGTCAGCATAAAATAAATTTGGAAACGGATGCCAAACCAGTTCATGATCCTCAATGACGTTTGAATCCTAAAATGAAAGAAGTGGTAAGAAAAGAAATACTCAAGCTTCTGGAGGCAGGTATAATTTATCCCGTTGCTGATAGTCAGTGGGTAAGTCATGTCCATTGTGTCCCTAAGAAGGGAGGTATTACTGTTGTCCCTAATGATAAAGATGAATTGATCCCGCAAAGAATTATCACAGGTTATAGGATGGTAATTGATTTCCGTAAATTAAATAAAGCTACTAAGAAAGATCATTACCCCTTACCTTTTATTGATCAAATGCTAGAAAAATTATGCAAACATACACATTATTGCTTTCTAGATGGTTATTCTGGTTTCTCTCAAATACCTGTGTCGGCTAAAGATCAATCAAAGACTACTTTTACATGCCCTTTTGGTACTTTTGCTTATAGATGTATGCTTTTGGTTTATGTAATGCACCTGCTACCTTTCAAAGATGCATGATGGCTATATTCTCTGACTTTTGTGAAAAGATTTGTGAGGTTTTCATGGACGACTTTTCCGTCTATGGTTCCTCTTTTGATGATTGCTTGAGCAATCTTGATCGAGTTTTGCAGAGATGTGAAGAAACTAATCTCGTCTTGAATTGGGAAAGTGCTACTTTATGGTTAACAAAGGTATTGTCTTGGGGAACAAAGTTTCTAAAAGAGGTATTGAAGTTGGTAAAGCCAAGGTTGATGCTATTGAAAAGATGCCATGTCCCAAGGACATCAAAGGTATAAGAAGTTTCCTTGGTCACGCCAGATTTTATAGGAGGTTCATTAAGGACTTCTCGAAAATTTCTCGGCCTCTGACTAATTTATTACAAAAAGATGTACCATTTGTCTTTGATGATGATTGTGTAGAAGCATTTGAAATACTTAAGAAAGCATTAGTCTCTGCACCTATTGTTCAGCCACCTGATTGGAATTTACCCTTTGAAATTATGTGTGATGCTAGTGATTATGCTGTAGGTGCTGTTCTAGGGAAAAGAGTTGATAAGAAGTTAAATGTTATCCATTATGCTAGTAAGACTCTAGACAATGCTCAAAGAAATTATGCCACTACCGAAAAGGAACTTTTAGCAGTTGTGTTTGCTTGTGATAAATTCAGACCTTATATTGTTGATTCTAAAGTAACTATTCACACCGATCATGCTGCAATTAAATATCTTATGGAAAAGAAAGATGCTAAACCTAGACTTATTAGATGTGTTCTCTTGCTGCAAGAATTTGATTTGCATATTGTTGATAGAAAAGGAGCTGAGAACCCCGTTGCGGACAACTTATCTAGGTTAGAGAATGTTATTGATGACCCACTACCTATTGATGATAGCTTTCCTGATGAACAATTAAATGTCATAAATACTTCTCTAGTACTCCATGGTATGATGATTATGATAATTACATTGTTGCTAAATTTATACCACCTAGTTTCACATACCAGCAAAAGAAAAGGTTTTTCTATGATTTAAGGCATTACTTTTGGGATGACCCACATCTTTATAAAGAAGGGGTAGATGGTGTTATTAGACGTTGTGTACCTGAGCATGAACATGAACAGATCCTACGCAAGTGCCACTCCGAAGCTTATGGAGGGCACCACGCTAGAGATAGAACTGCACATAAGGTACTACAATCCGGGTTTTATTGGCCAACTCTCTTCAAGGATGCCCGTAATTTTGTTTTGTCTTGCGATGAATGTCAAAGAATTGGTAATATTAGTAGACGTCAAGAAATGCCTATGAATTATTCACTTGTTATTGAACCATTTGATGTTTGGGGCTTTGATTATATGGGACCTTTTCCTGCATCTAACGGATATACACATATTTTAGTTGCTGTTGATTACGTTACTAAGTGGGTAGAAGCTATTCCAACTAGTAGTGCTGATCATAACACTTCTATTAAAATTCTTAAGGAAGTTATTTTTCCGAGGTTTGGAGTCCCTAGATATTTAATGACTGATGGTGCTTCACACTTTATTCATGGTTGTTGGTGTCAAAACCGGCGGATCTCGGGTAGGGGGTCCCGAACTGTGCGTCTAGGCGGATGGTAACAGGAGACAAGGGACACGATGTTTTACCCAGGTTCGGGCCCTCTTGATGGAGGTAAAACTCTATGTCCTGCTTGATTAATATTGATGATGTGTGTTACAAGAGTAGATCTACCACGAGATCAAGGAGGCTAAACCCTAGAAGCTAGCCTATGGTATGATTGTTGTTCGTCCTATGGACTAAAGTCATCCGGTTTATATAGACACCGGAGAGGGCTAGGGTTACACAGAGTCGGTTACAATGGTAGGAGATCTACATATCCGTATCGCCAAGCTTGCCTTCCACGCCAAGGAAAGTCCCATCCGGACACGGGACACCCCCTAGTCTGGAACTCCCTCGGTAGCCCCTGAACCAGGCTTCAATGACGACGAGTCCGGCGCGCATGTTGTCTGCGGCATTGCAAGGCGGGTTCTTCCTCCGAATAATTTATAGAAGATTGTGAACACCAGGATAGTGTCCGGCTCTGCAAAAATAAATTCCACGTACCACCGTAGAGAGAATAATATTACACAAGTTCAATCTGCTGACGTATATTGTGGCGTGACGTCACACCATTACCAAGCCTTTACTCGAATTGTTTTTATTGTGTCACCTCAGCGCATTTAGCGAGGCGGTTTCCTTGGCACGTCTTGTCGAAGCAGAGATCGTGTTCCCCTTACTCTGGGATTCCCATCAATACGGACGTGGGTAACCCAACCGCGCCATTGATTGTGACGCTTGGGAGATAAGCGAGTTTTACCAGGCCGGTGGGGACACATGTTTTTGTCCGCCCATATAAGGGGGTAAAGATCCAACCCTTTTACCTGCGCCTTCTTCCTCCTTGGCTTATCCATCTCCGTGAACTCGAGCTCCAGCGCCCAAGTCCGCACTTCTCACCTCAACCTTCTCGAACTATGTCTGGAGCGGGAGGCAAGTGGATGGCCTCCTCCATCACGGAGGGGCAGATCCAGAAGCTGCGCGATGCCGGATATTTGTCCATCAACATCGCGCACCATCGGGGAGCTCATTCCCACCCCCAGGCCCCATGAGAGGGTAGTATTTCTTCCCCATTTCCTCTGCGGACTGGGCTTCCCACTTCATCCCTTTGTCTGGGGGCTCATGTTCTACTACGGCCTAGATTTCCATGATCTGGCCCCGAATTTCATCCTCAACATCTCGGTGTTTATCGTCGTGTGCGAGGCCTTCCTCTGCATCCAGCCCCACTTCGGCTTGTGGCTCAAAACCTTCAGTGTCAAGCCGAAGGTTGTGAAGGGCAGCCAAGCGGAGTGCGGAGGCGCCATGGTGGGCAGGATGTCCCACGTTACATGGCTGGAGGGCACTTTCGTGGAAACCATTAAGGGGTGGCAATCGGGGTGGTTCTACATCACCGAGCCGCGTGACCCTGATTGGGCAGTGGCCCCGAATTCAGATCCGGCATCCCTACACGGCTCACCTCCTGGAAAGAGAGTGGCCAGATCTGGGGCGATTCGGAGGAGCTGACCGGACTCCAAGCCTGTATCCAAAAGCTGGTGGACAAGAAGCTCAAGCTTGTCAACGTAGTCCAGGTCATGCTCATCTGCCGGATTCTCCCGTGCCAACGACGGGGTTTCAACATGTGGGAGTTCGATCTGGCGCAGCACCAGACCCTGAGCGGACTCTTCGACACTACGTACGAAGATGTCTGGAAGGTGCTGTTCAGGGGCGCCGAGGCTCCCGCATCCGCTACCGAAGATCGCGGATTCCGCTCGCAGCGTCCAGCTGACGAGGTAAGTGATTTTGCCACTTGTTTTCCATAGTTTGACTCTATGCGGGATCTAAACTCCCTTTACCTTTGACGGCACTGGCTGGCGAAGGCCGAACGGACTATCTGTCCGGCCCCATTACCAGAGGACCCAGCGGACGCCCGCCTAACGAGGTTGCTGGCTCCGGCACCCCACGTGGTGCCAGAGAAGAAGGCCAAGAAGAAGGCCACGGGGACTCGGAAGAGTTCCCATTTTCAGGTGCTATCGGATGATGAATCCGAGGCCGACTCCTCCCACCAAGGCGAGGGGGAGAAGAAGAAAGCCTCTCCCCTAGCGGGGGGAGGGAAGAAAAGGAAGGCCTCCCCAACAAGGGAGGCCGAAGGGTCCAAGAAGGGAAAAACTCTTCCCCCGGACTGCTCCGCCAATGCCAGTGACGACGCCGAGGACTAGCCTCCAAGGGCCAAGCCCTTGGCGAGATCGTAAGTATCCGGACTCCCGAATAACTTCAAGGTTTTTCTTTTTCGCCACATAATGTCTTTCTAATGCCGCATACAACCCTGCAGTCCGCCCAAGGATGATCTTCCCGCTTCGTCGAGCGGGTCCTTAGGTGCGTCGGATATGGATTCTCCTCCGACTGCCTCCACCCCCCGTGCCACGGATGATGCCGAGGTGGGATCCCAGGAAGGGACCCACCAGGAGGAGGAGGCTCCGGAGGTGTCACAGGACAACCTCCCGGACTTTGCACCGGACTCGGCCCCGGAACCCACAGTGGCTCTGGAGTTCGGTGGGCGACCCCTTCACAAGAAGGGCAAGACCGTGACGCCGGCTGCCTCCATCCAATCGGAGGCGCCGGATAATTTGCTGCAGGCGCTCAATGGCGCCTCCATCAAAGAGGAACACCACACTGTTATGAGTGCGGTGATTCAAAAGGTTCAGCTCGCCAAGAGGGGGCTGACCGAAGCCTGCAGCAGCCTTCTAACAGGCTTTGAGGTAAGAATTTCAATATGTATAAAATGGTACCGGATAGACAGTAGCCCCTGATGCTCGGTTCGGTGTTCGGAAAGAAAAGCCGGACTGAGGATCTAAAAAGATATACGCAGGAGTCATAATAAATATGTCAATATGGGATTGCAGGCTGCGCTGCTGACCTCTGCCGCACTGACTGCGGAGGTCAATACATTGAAGGAAAGCCTCGAGCGGTCCGAGAACAAGCTCGGTCGTGCCAAGAAGCAGCTCGAGGACAAGGAAGGTGAGTAACACCTTACTAAAATTGTACCGTACAGAAAAGGATTTTGGTTGCAAAAAGAATGACAAGGATAACGTGGGTATTGCAGGGGCCACTTATGAGGTGGCGACCCTGAAAGAGGCGGTGGCCGCGGCTGAACGCAATGCGGCCGCGGAGTGCACCGAGTGAGAGAAGCAGGAGGCGCGGGTGGCGAAGGTACAGCAAGAGCTCCAGGACCTCGTGAAAAAACATGAGAGCCTGCAGCGTGACTCGAAGACTCAAGAGTCTGAGCTTGCAACGGCTCTTGAGAGTGCCAAAGCCGCTAAGGCTGAAGCCTACAAGGCCCTCCAGGAAATTGAGGCGTTGAAGAAAATAGCAGCGGGTAAGGCATTTTTCATGCAAAGTAAGCATGTGAGTGTTAATTACCTGTTGCTTACCCGAATTCGGAGCTCTCCAGGAGCGTTCGCAGATCTTCCTCGTAGTGTGTCCGATGCTGCCGCATTCTACCAGGCCGAGGAGGGGAGCTCAACGGAGAAGGTCTTCTGGTCTCAGTATGCTGAGGCCGGACATCCGGTGCCCCTTAGCGACCAGCTGAAGCAGCTGGTCGAGCTCGACAAGGCGGCCGAATAGGCCATGAAGGGCCTCATAGTTTGGTTGTGGCCTAAGGAGGCCATGCCTGGGAGCTACTTTGGCCTAGTGCGGCGGCTGGTGGATGCGTGCTCGTGGGTTGAAGTCATCAAGCACTCCGCCTGTATTGAAGGTGCCCGTCGGGCCCTTGCCCGCGCAAAGGTGCACTGGCGCAAGATGGATGCCCAGAAGCTTGTGACGGACCCGCCACCGGAGGGCAAGGAGCATCGCACGCCCGAGATGTATTATAAGAGTGTGTTGAAGGGCGCCCGCACTATTGCGGGTGAGTGCTCCAAAGATGTAATATTTGAGTAGACTCGCATTTTGTTATCCCGTGCGCTGAAAACTTAGTTCATATGCGCTAAGCAACGCTTGTTAATTTAAAATATTACCTTCTGTGTGGCTGTTTATCAAATCTGAGAGATGGCAAGTCGTCGGCTTCAGCCCCCATGCCACGAGTGCTGGGGTGTTTGGGATAAACTTGAGTACTCTTGTTCCCATTTTTGGGTCCATCTAGGGAGGCGCTCAACACAGCGAACAAGGCAACCGGACTTATAATGCTTGAACACTCTCACTTAGCCATAGAATTCTATAATTTTAAATTTTGGCGAAGCCCCTAGTCTTCGGAAGGCCGAATTTGGGGCGCTATCCACGCCTGGGCCGGACAAGATCCGGCTCCTCGCTCTAAGCGGCATAAGTCTTTAAGGACTCGCAAAAAACCTCTCGAACAGCGACCGGCTCTCGCCTCATCATGACGGTCAGTTTTCGCTTTCTCCACTGAGGCGTTAACCCAGCTCAACTGGGGCGCAATCGCAGTGGTTCTCCCAGTGCTACCTTAGCCGATACAATGGAACGTAAGGTACCAAAACATGGGAGCCGGGCAAACCCAACTATTGACCCAAGACATGATTCGGAGCCGATGCATATAGTGCTATAAGTTCGGGGTGCCGCACTTGTGAAAGTGTTCGGACTTATCACACCATGATGCGGGAAACATAAGCCCCTGGTGTATTTTAGCCATACCAAAGTGTACGGATGCAACATGCCGTAAATGAACATATGTATAAAAAGGAAATGCAATTATAAGCAAAAAGGTGCTGCATTGTTTATTTAAGAAAGACTGCTGTAAGTGCAGAACGATACAAATGGTGCGATAAGCAAGGGATGGGACTGTTAAACATGTCCCCCTCCAGTGGTAGGCTACCGAATGGTGCGTAAAACAGATTTAATGCTCGTAATGGAGACCACCTAGATATTCGTTGTAGCCTTTATCCTTCCCTGGCTGTTGCATCGTGAGTTCGGCAGGTCTGCTGCCGGACAGGGCCTCTAACAAACGGAGTCCTATGGGTAAAAAAGGAAAAAGAAAAGAAAAAAGAATGACACACTTGAGAGCCCCTGGTGTGGTTGAGCCGCAGTCTGGGCCTATCGTGGTCCTGCCCCTTTCCCCATGCCCATGGTATCTTCAGAGTGTAATGGTGTACGCGAAGGACCTGTTTTGACGTTTTACAGGGGTTGGGGTTGGGGCCGCACTGCTACACGTGCTCAGAACGTGCCAGGTGGTCTTCTTGTAGGTTACTCCGGGCGCGCTTAGCTGTGTCCGGCCGCTTAACGGCCAGACTCGAAAATTGCCTTAAGAGGCTGCATTGTACTTCTGTTGCGAGAGCCGCTGTATGTTCCTCCGTTCGGAGAGAATGTTCAGTGTTTCTGTTGACCGTGATGACTCCTCAAGGGCCTGGCATCTTGAGCTTGAGGTATGCGTAGTGCGGCACCGCGTTGAACTTTGCAAACGCGGTACGTCCGAGTAGGGCATGATAGCCGCTGCCGAACGGAACTATGTCGAAGATTAACTCCTCGCTTTGGAAGTTATCCAGGGATCCGAAGACCACTTCTAGTGTGACTAAGCCTGTACAGTTGGCTTCTACTCCTGGTATGATGCCTTTAAAGGTCGTCTTGGTAGGTTTAATCCTTGAGGGGTCTATGCCCATTTTGCACACTGTATCCTGATAAAGCAGGTTCAGGCTGCTGCCGCCGTCCATCAGGACTCTGGTGAGGTGAAATCCATCAACGATTGGGTCTAGGACCAATGCGGTGAATCCGCCGTGGCGGATGCTGGTGGGGTGGTCCCTTCGTTTAAAAGTGATCGGGCAGGAGGACCATGGATTGAACTTCGGGGCAACTGGCTCCATCGCGTATACATCCCTGAGTGCACGCTTCCGCTCCCTTTTGGGTATGTGTGTTGCGTATATCATGTTCACCGTCCGCACCTGTGGGGGGAAACCCTTCTGTCCTCTATTGTTCGGCGGTCGGGTCTCTTCCTCGTCATCGCTATGCAGCCCCTTGTCATTGTTTTCGGCAATTAACTTGCCCGCCAGCTTGAATACCCAACAGTCCCTGTTGGTGTGGTTGGCTGGTTTTTCGGGGGTGCCGTGTATCTGGCACGAGCGATCGAGTATTCGGTCCAAATTGGACGGACCCGGAGTAGTTCTTTTGAATGGCTTTTTCCGCTGACCGGGTTTAGAGCCTCTGAATCCGGGATTGACTGCCGTATCCTCACTATTGTCGCCATTGATGCGGTGTTTGTTTTTGTTACGACGCGACCTGCCATTTCGGTCCTTGAAATCCGGACTGCCAGAATTTTTGCTGAGGTTGTAGCTGCGTGCTAGCCAGCTGTCCTCACCCGCGCAGAAGCGGGTCATGAGTGATGTGAGGGCTGCCATGGATTTTGGCTTTTCCTGTCCCAGGTGCCGGGCAAGCCACTCATCGCGGATGTTATGCTTGAAGGCCGCGAGGGCCTCCGCATCCGGACAGTCGACGATTTGGTTTTTCTTGGTTAAGAACCGTGTCCAGAATTGTCTGGCCGATTCATCTGGCTGCTGAATTATGTGACTTAGGTCATCAGCGTCTGGTGGTCGCACATACGTGCCTTGGAAGTTATCGAGGAATGCGGCTTCCAGGTCTTCCCAACTCCCAATTGACTCTGCTAGCAAGCTGTTAAGCCAATACCGGGCTGGTCCTTTAAGCTTGAGGGGGAGATATCTGATGGCGTGAAGATCGTCACCGCGGGCCATGTGGATGTGAAGAAGATAGTCTTCGATCCAAACCGCGGGGTCTGTTGTGCCATCGTATGATTCGATATTCACGGGTTTAAACCCTTCGGGAATTTGATGATCTATTACTTCATCTATGAAGCATAGTGGGTGTGCAACGCCTCTGTACTGGGCGATATCACGACGGAGCTCAAAAGAGCTTTGTCTGTTTTGCTCGGCCCGGCCGGACTTACTGTGTCCGGCGCGACGGTTGTCGTCATGTACCATGGGGCGCCCACGCAATCCATAGATCGATCTTGATTGTCTTGCCTTATCCTCCAATATATCTCGCAAGTCTAGTGAAGGGCCTGTGGCCTTGTGCTTTTCGAGCGATGCCGGGGTACGGGTCTAGTGAAGGGCCTAGAGGCCTCTCTGTCGCGACCACGGGGTGGCCGGTCAGCCGTATTGTCTCCTGGTGATGCGGGTTCATACGCTTCCTCCTCTAATTGGGGGAGCAGCTTGCGTTTCGGGTAGCTTTTGGAGGGGCGTTCGAGCTCATGCTTCTTCGGCCGCGAGGACTTCAGTCCATCTGTCGGCTAGCAGATCTTGATCAGCTCTAAGCTGTTGCTGCTTTTTCTTGAGGCTGTTCGCCGTGGCCATAAGCCTTTGTTTAAAACGCTCTTGTTCGACGGGATTCTCAGGCACGACGAATTCATCATCGTCGAGGCTTGCCTCGTCTCCGGAGGGAGGCATATAATCCTCTACCTCTTCTTCTGCCGCTCTCTCATGAGGGCTGGCGTCTCCATCCTCCTGTGCTGGATCTTGCTGGAGTGGGTTGTCTTCGGCACTGTCCGGTGTATTATTATCTCCGGTGCCGGAATCTTCATTCTTGATGTGGCGGGATTTAGAGCGGCACCGCTGACGCCGGCGCTTGGGCTGTTTCTTGGAGGGGTCATCCTCCGCTGTTCCTTCACCATTCCCATCCTTTGGGATATCCACCATGTATATGTCATATGATGAGGTGGCTTTCCAGTGCCCGGTGGGCGCTGGTTCTTGGTCGTCTCCGGCATCGTCGTCCATATCGTCGATGTCTTCGGAGTCGTAGTCTAGCATGTCGGTTAGATCGTCGACAGCGGCTACCAAGTGGGTGGTGGGTGGGCTCTGAATTTCTTCATCGTCCGCATCCCAACCGTCCCGACCGCAGTCCGTCCAGGGCTCTCCTGATAACAAGAGATACTTTAGCGAACTCAAGATGTCGCTGAAAGGTGAGTGTTGAAAGGTGTCCGCTGCGGTGAACTCCATGATCGGCGCCCAATCGGATTCGATCGGAGGGGGCGCGGGAGGTTCGGAGTCCGGCGAGGAGTCCGGCACCTCGGAGTCACGAGCTTTATGAGGGACAAGGTCAGTGTTCGGCTCTATCGCCGTAGAGGTTGCAGACCTCGAGGCGGTGTCTAGCCATCTGTCCTTGATCTGCACATCCGGCTCCGAATTAAAGATCGGAGCGGGTTCGAGTGCGGCCTCCAGGGTACTGTCCGGCTGCAAAGCTAAATCATGCTCGCCGTGATAGTGCGGCACGCTCGGCTATGGCTCGAATGCATCGAGGATCAAGTCCCCGCGGATGTCAGCCGTGAAGTTCAAACTTCCAAATCTGACCTGATGGCCAGGGGCGTAGCTTTCGATCTGCTCCAGACGGCCAAGCGAATTGGCCCGCAGTGCAAAGCCGCCGAATACGAAGATCTGTCCGGGGAGAAAGGTCTCACCCTGGACTGCGTCGTTGATGATGGTCGAAGAAGCCATCGAGCCTATCGGTGACGACATAGAGGAACTCTCGATGAAAGCACCAATGTCGGTGTCAAAACCGGCGGATCTCGGGTAGGGGGTCCCGAACTGTGTGTCTAGGCAGATGGTAACAGGAGACAAGGGACACGATGTTTTACCCAGGTTCGGGCCCTCTTGATGGAGGTAAAACCCTACGTCCTGGTTGATTAATATTGATGATGTGTGTTACAAGAGTAGATCTACCACGAGATCAAGGAGGCTAGACCCTAGAAGCTAGCCTATGGTATGATTGTTGTTCGTCCTATGGACTAAAGCCATCCGGTTTATATAGACACCGGAGAGGGCTAGGGTTACACAGAGTCGGTTACAATGGTAGGAGATCTACATATTCGTATCGCCAAGCTTGCCTTCCACGCCAAGGAAAGTCCCATCCGGACACGGGACGAAGTCTTCAATCTTGTATCTTCATAGTCTTGGAGAACGGCCGATCATGATAGTTCGGCTATCCGGACACCCCCTAGTCCGGAACTCCCTCAATGGTGATTTCCGTAAAATGCTTGCTAAATATGACGTTAATCATAGAATTGCATCTCGTTATTACCCACAGTCTAGTGGTCAAGTAGAATTGAGTAATAGAGAGCTCAAATTAATTTTGCAAAAGACTGTTAATAGGTCTAGAAAGAATTGGTCCAAGAAACTTGATGATGCGTTATGGGCCTATAGAACTGCATATAAGAATCCTATGGGTATGTCTCCGTATAAAATGGTTTATGGAAAAGCATGTCACTTACCTCTCGAACTAGAACATAAGGCATATTGGGCTATTAAAGAGCTCAACTATGATTTCAAACTTGCCGATGAGAAGAGGTTATTTGATATTAGCTCACTTGAGGAATGGAGAACCCAAGCTTATGAAAATGCCAAGTTATTTAAAGAAAAAGTTAAAAGATGGCATGACAAAAGGATACAATAGCGTGAGTTCAATGTAGTTGATTATGTATTGCTAAACAACTCTCGTTTAAGATTTTTTGTAGGAAAAATTCTCTCTAAATGGGAAGGCCCTTACGTTATCGAGGAGGTCTATCGTTCCGGTGCCATAAAAATCAACAACTTCGCAGGCACAAATCCGAAGGTGGTAAACGGTCAAAGGATCAAACACTATATCTCAGGTAATCCTATAAATGTTGAAACTAATATTATTGAAACCGTAACCCCGGAGGAATACATAAGGGACACTTTCCAGAATGTTCCAGACTCCAAAAAGGAATAGGTATGTGTTACGGTAAGTAAACCGCTCCAAAACAAATTCTAAGGCAATATTTCTCCGTTTCGGAATATTTAGAAAAATAGAAAAATAAGTAGCAGTCCAGGGAGGACACGAGGCTTCCACGAGGGTGGAGGGTGCGCCCCCCTACCTCGTGAGCACCTCGTGTGCCCTCTGGACTCTGTTTTTCTTGCACGATACGTATTTTGGTCGGTAAAAATTCATTATATATTCTCCCGAAGGTTTTGACGACCGTATCACGCAAATATCCTCTGTTTTTGTTTCGAGCTATTTCTGTTGCAGATTTGAGGATTCCGGAGACTCGATCATTGTCGTGGTTCTAAGCCTGACAGTAGAGTGGGGGGTAGGTATGGAGAGGCAAGGTCCTAGCTATGGAGAGGTTGTAAGCACAAAGGATGTACGAGTTCAGGCCCTTCTCGGAAGAAGTAACAGCCCTACGTCTCGGAGCCCGGAGGCGGTCGAGTGGATTATGAGTGTATGAACTACAAGGTGCCGAACCCCTCTGCCTGTGGAGGGGGGTGGCTTATATAGAGTGCGCCAGGACCCCAGCCAGCCCACGTAGGAGAGGGTTTTAGGTGAGTTAAGTCTGGGGCGTTACTGGTAACGCCCCACATAAAGTGCCTTTACTATCATAAAGTCTACTTGATTACAGGCTGTTGCAGTGCAGAGTGCCTCTTGACCTCCTGGTGGTCGAGTGAGTCTTCGTGGTCGAGTCCTTCAGGCCAGTCGAGTGAATCCTCGTTGGTCGACTGGAAGGCGACCTCTTCTAAGGATGTCCTGGGGTAAGTTACTTGGATCAGGTCCATGACCCTACCCTAGGTACATAACCCCATCAGTAGCCCCCGAATGGATTAAGGCTTCGAGTGAAGAAGGAGTTGATGTCGTTCCCGATTAACCTTTGCGCTCCGGTTGTGCGCTGTTCTGGACCAAAGAATCTCTTCGTCGACAGGAAACAACTTGCCTTCAGTCGACTTGATCCATTCTGTTTTTGCGTCGAGTGATCTTTCAGGCTTCGACGATCTCCGAGCGACGGATCGCCGGAAACACCGCGCCTGACAGACTGATTTGTTGCTCGCGGATTCCGTGGGATGCGAAATTTGGGGGCGCGCGCGAAGCGGGGCGGACCGCGGCGTTCGGATGGGACGGGGCATGGACGCCTCGATCTCCGCGCCGCCTTTTTCGCCACGTATCCCGTCTGCATAACTGTTCCAGATATGATTAGATCGACCGGGCCCACCTGTCATCCACTCGGAAGGGACCTTATAAATGTGCCCGGCGAGGATTTCTGTGCTGCGCCTTAGCACTCTCCCCCTGTCTCTGCTTCCTTCCTCCCTGCTCAGCATGCTCACTCTCGCCCCCGCACCACTTCCCTTCGCGCATCTCGCTGGCGACCATGGCCAAGGAGAAGACGGCGGCGCTGGAGCGTGCAAAGAAGGCGTCGGCATCGGAGAAGGCGAAGGGGAGATCCACCAGCCGCGGAGGGTCCTCGTCCAGATCCCGCCTGCCGAAGGGCTGGGTCCAAGGAGACTGGATCCAGTCGACCATCACGGAGAATGACCTCCTCGACATGGCCAACGAGGGCTTGATCCCCCACGGAGCTGCGAGGCTTCCGGGGAAGGAGTGGCAGCCCCAGCCAGAAGAGGGTGAGTGTGTGCTTTTGGCCACTCATGTTGATCGTGGGTTTTCCTTGCCGCCGAGTGTTTTCTTTCGTGGCTTCTTGAACTTCTTCGGAGCGCAGCTCCACCACTTTACCCCAAACTCCATTGCCTATCTTGCTGCGTTCGTGTCCATGTGTGAGGGTTTCTTGGGCTGTCGACCGCACTGGGGTTTGTTCAAACATATATTCACGTGTCGATCTCAGACCGTGAAGAAGGCGAGCCCAGGTGATGAGAGAACCCGAGTCGTCCAAATGTGCGGGGGCCTGGGGATTCAGGTGAGCAATAAGAGCACCTTCCCGCCCATGACCTTTCCCGAGTCCGTCAGAGGCTGGCAGTCGACTTGGTTCTACTGCCAGGTCCAGTCGATGCCAGGGCAGTCGAGTGGACTCCCTCCGTTCACCATGGACCGAGTGAGCAAGCCTTCCCCTCTGAAGCTGATTCCGGAGGAGAAAGCCGACGTGAAGATGTTGATGGAGCGCGTGGTGCAGTTGGTTCGGGAGGGAGTGACGGGCATGGACCTCCTAGAGGTTTTCCTCAGGCATCGCATCCAGCCTCTCCAGTTCCGGAGCCACTGCATGTGGTTGTACTGTGGGACCGAAGACGAGACTAGAGTCCATCCAGAAGCAGTCGACGATGTCACTCTGGAAAGATGGATGGCAGCCGTCACCGGAAACAAGGACAACCCACGCGGAGCCAGAAGGATTCCTCCACTCGACCACAACAGCGACTCAAACAAGGTACACTTGCTCTGCTCTCCGCTGCGCCCTCGTCGTATTCATTTCTGTTAACCCTGCCGACTGGTCGACTGATTCTTGTCTGGGCATCTGTTAGGCCCTCACCGAGCTGTACTCGATGCCCAATGGGGCACAAGCTTCGACTGAGGAGGGCGAGGCGAGCAGGGGCGAGAGCTTGGAAGAGGAGGAATGGGACTCGGACATTGCAGAGGACGACGACGACGATGACGATGATGACGGCGATGAAGACAACGTCGAGGACGAGGAAGAAGAGGAGGAAGAGGTCGTACCGCCGCGCTCAGAAAGGCGGTCGAAGCTTGTCCACGACCCTTCGACCGAACGTGGTAAGGGGGTTGCGACCGCCACCCAGTCGACCAAGCGCCCTCGGACCACCTCTCCGGTGCCGACCGAAAAGGCGCCGAAGCAGCCCAGGGCGGCCTCGTCGAAGCCGATCAAACTCTTGCCGAAGATGAAGGTGTCCATCCCTACCATATCAGGGTAACCGTGCTGCTCATATTTTCTTATTCTGTGTGAACTTTATCTCTGGTCGACGCTGAAGTTAGTCGACTGATCCTTTTGGAGTTGCAGTGCTGCTACTTCTGAGACCTCGGCCCGGGCTGATGACCACGAGATGGAGGATGCAGCAACTTCGAACCCAGGTACTGTATTCTTAACGCCGTTCTTAGTCGACTGACTCATGATCTCTGATCCTGATTCTTCTCTGCAGCTCCACCCAACACTGTTATCAATCTCCCTGACGACGACGAGGATGAAGAACCGCTGGCACGCAGGAGGAATCAGAAAGCGTCCGCCAGTAAGGTGCCTCAGGATGAGACGGCGCCTGAGATTCTGACTGTGGAGGGAGAGAACACCACTCGACACACGGTGTCCTTCGCAAACCCACTGACGAGTGCTCAGCAGCCCTCCCTCTTCACGACGCACCACGTCCCAGAGGACCAAGCTGGCGCAGCGAAGGAGGCAATACGCCAGGCGGGACTCATGATGGAGCAGCTGAAGACCATCCGGGACGCGAGCCAGGCAGCTTATGACGCCAGCTCTGCCCTCCAAAGCAATGTCCAGGTCAGTCGACCGCTGTTTGTTCTGTTGGATATGCTACCAAAAACTTTTCTTTTCCGGAATTTATAGCAGTCACCCACTGGGTGTGTCGAATAAACTCCGTGTTAGCGGGGGCACGCTGAGTGCACCCGCTGGGTGTAGTCCCCAAGGCTAAGGTCGACTGCTTGCAGTCGGCCTTAGGCTTTATGATGTCAATCTTTCCGTCAGTCGACTGGTCGACTGGATTTCACAAACCGGTGGGGGCACGCTGAGTGCACCCACTGGGTGTAGTCCCCAAGGCTAAGGTCGACTGCTGGCAGTCGGCCTTAGGCTTTATGATGTCAATTTTTCTTTCAGTCGACTATGTCGACTGGATTTCACAAACCGGTGGGGGCACGCTGAGTGCACCCACTGGGTGTAGTCCCCGAGACTGGGGTCGACTGCTTGCAGTTGATCACAGTCTTAGAGAATGCATCTCTTTCTTTTTTTTTGAGGTCGACTGGTCGACTTTGTCTTCAACAAGATTAGTGGGGGCACGCTGAGTGCACCCACTGGGTGTAGTCCCCGAGACTACGGTCGAATGCTTGTATTCGGCTGTAGTCTTAGAAACGTGTGTTTTTCCCTTTTTCACTCGGAAGTGAATTATTTTTGACATTTAGTCGATTGGTTCTTCGCAGAACTCTTGTGATCTTGTGGCTCGCTACTCAGAGCTGGAACAAAAACATACTCAAGTCGAGCTGAGCTTGAAGCTGGTTCAAGAGAAACTGACAAAGGCAAAGGAGGAGACCGAAGGTATGTTTGGTGAGACCCTGACGACTGCTTTTCCCCTTGCTTGTTTCAAAATCTGATCTTGCTGTAACTTGCAGGTAAGGTAAGGGAGGCCCAGCAGAAGAAAGACCTTGAGCTAGCTGAGAAGATCAAGCTTGCTGACGAGAAGTTAGCTTCAGTCACCAAGCTCGAACAAGACAATACCAATCTGAAAGCTGCTCTTGGGATTGCCAACAAGGAGGTCAGTCAACTGAAAACTGATAAAGCTGCCCTGACCGACCAAGTCAGCAAATTGACTGAGAAGAAAACTGAACTGGAGGCCTTCCTGAGTGGCCTTGCCAAGAAGCTGTTTCTTATGCTTGAAGGTAAACCTCCATGTTTGGCAAATATTTCCAATTGTGGCTTTTTCCATTCGACTATCCCCTTGACTTAGTGATCATCCTTGCAGAATTTTGTCAAAACTTTGAAGAAGAAACCAGCCGACTGGAGCCAAACCTCGACCCCGTCAATTCTCCGGTGAACGACGAAGTTGCCATGGATGTTTTCCGATTGGAGTCTCGTGTTGCAGCTGTCGTGGACTATCTCGCAAGGCTGAAGGCCGCCACATCTCGCATCGACACGACGCTCTGGCCTGAGGAGACACTTCAGAATGACCTTGAGTCGCTGATGGCCCGCTTGAACACGATCCCTGGTCGAGTGCAGGAGTGGAAGAAGTCCTCGGCTCGGTGTGGTGCAGATGTCGCTCTGTGTCTGGCCCGAGTCCACTGCAAAGATGCGCGAGAAGAGAAGCTGGCGGCCCTTCGAGTGGCCAATACCAAGAAGCACGACTTCAGGTCCTTTATGGAAACTTTCCTTGCAGCTGCCACTCGGATCGCCGACGGAATTGACCTTGATGAATTTGTTGCACCTTCCAGCCCTCCACAGGAGGGGTAAAAAACTTCTTCTGGCTCGATGTTTTAAATTTGCCTCGGTATGCCGAGTGGAATTGTAACCGACAAACCTTAACGGGCTTGACGCCTGAGCACTTTCGGTTCCTTTAGATATCGATTCAAACTTGAATTTAGCGCTTGAATATGATTGCCTTCGGCTCAAAATGTCTTTTGCAGGTTCAAAGCAAGGCGCCTTTTCTGCAATCGACTTATTCTTTAGTCCACTTAGGCGAGCACTGGGCTGCGGCTAAGCCCCCGAGTGAGAAGTTTTACTCTTCACTCGGTAGGATTTCGATAACTTAGGCGAGTGCTCGGACTGCAGCTAAGCCTCCGAGTGAGAGGGTTGCTCTCACTCGGTAGGATTTTTATAACTTAGGCGAGCACAGGGCTGCAGCTAAGCCCCCGAGTGAGAGGGTTGCTCTTCACTCGGTAGGATTTTATAACTTAGGCGAGCACAGGGCTGCAGCTAAGCCCCCGAGTGAGAGGGTTGCTCTTCACTCGGTAGGATTTTTATAACTTAGGCGAGTGCTTGCACTGCAGCTAAGCCTCCGAGTGAGAGGGTTGCTCCTCACTCGGTAGGATTTTTGTAACTTAGGCGAGTGCTTGCACTGCAGCTAAGCCTCCGAGTGAGAGGGTTGCTCCTCACTCGGTAGGATTTTTGTAACTTAGGCGAGCACAGGGCTGCAGCTAAGCCCCCGAGTGAGAGGGTTGCTCTTCACTCGGTAGGATTTTTATAACTTAGGCGAGTGCTTGCACTGCAGCTAAGCCCCTGAGTGAGAGGGTTTCTCCTCACTCGGTAGGATTTTTGTAACTTAGGCGAGCACAGGGCTGCAGCTAAGCCCCCGAGTGAGAGGGTTGCTCTTCACTCGGTAGGATTTTTAATAACTTAGGCGAGCACAGGGCTGCAGCTAAGCCTCCGAGTGGAAGGCTGGTTTACCACTCGGCAGGATTTTGATAAACTTAGGCGAGTCCTTGGACTGTAGCTAAGCCTCCGAGTGGAAGGCTGGCTTACCACTCGGTAGGATTTTGATAAACTTAGGCGAAACGGATTCGCAGCTAAGCCTCCGAGTGAGAGTCTGGCTCACCACTCGGTAGGATTTTTACAAACTTAGGCGAAACGGATTCGCGGCTAAGCCACCCACTGGGTGGGAGTTTTATGTGGACAAAAAATAAAAAGTGACAGAAATTATGGAGGAACTATGACACTATTATTTTGATGTCCATGAGCTACAGAAGTACTTTATTGCAACTCATCCGAGTGATAAAACTTAAGTGTAAAATGGGCGGAGTAGCTCCGCGTTCCAAGCTCGGGGCATGTCGATATTATGCTCGACGTTGTAAAGACGATACGCCCCGTTGTGGAGGACCTTGGTGACGATGAAGGGGCCTTCCCAAGAAGGAGCAAGCTTGTGTGGTTTGTGCTGATCCACTCGGAGAACCAAATCTCCTTCCTGGAAGGCTCGACCTCTCACATTCCTGGCGTGGAAACGGCGCAAATCTTGTTGGTAGATGGTCGAACGGATCAGAGCCATCTCCCTTTCTTCCTCTAAAAGGTCGACTGCGTCCTGCCGCGCTTGTTCAGCTTCTGCTTCGTTGTAGATTTCAACTCGGGGAGCATTATGAAGAAGATCACTCGGCAAGACCGCTTCAGCTCCGTAGACCAAGAAGAATGGAGTTCTTCCGGTCGACCGATTAGGTGTGGTTCGCAGTCCCCAGAGTACAGAGGGAAGTTCGTCGACCCAAGCTCCAGCCGCGTGTTTGAGATCACGCATCAGTCGAGGCTTCAATCCCTTAAGAATCAGTCCATTAGCTCGCTCTGCTTGTCCATTCGACTGCGGATGGGCGACTGAAGCGTAGTCGACTCGTGTGCCCTGGGAGTTGCAGAAAGTTCTGAATTCTTCTGAGTCAAAGTTCGACCCATTATCCGTGATGATGCTGTGCGGGACTCCATATCTGAATATTAGTTCCCTGATGAAGCTAACAGCAGTACCGGTGTCAAGGCTCTTGATTGGTTTGGCTTCGATCCACTTGGTGAACTTGTCGACTGCCACCAGTACATGCGTGAAACCGCTTCGTCCTGTTCTCAAAGGACCGACCATGTCCAGCCCCCAAACTGCAAAAGGCCAGACGAGTGGGATGGTCTTCAAAGCTGACGCAGGCTTGAGCGACATATTCGAGTAGAACTGACATCCCTCGCACTTATCCACTATCTCTTTTGCCATCTCATTCGCCTTGGGCCAGTAAAATCCGGCTCGGTATGCTTTGGCCACGATGGTCCGAGAGGACGCATGATGACCACAGGTCCCCGAGTGAATACCATTGAGGATGAGTCGACCTTCTTCTGGTGTTATGCACTTCTGACCGACTCCAGTCGCGCTTTCTCTGTACAATTGTCCTTTGATTACGGTAAAGGCCTTAGATCGACGGACGATCTGTCGAGCCTCTTCCTCATCCTCCGGAAGCTCTTTCTTCAAGATATATGCGACATACGGAATCGTCCAGTCGGGAATGACCACCAAAACCTCCATGATCAAGTCGACCACCGCTGGGACTTCAACTTCAGTCGGATCTGTGGCACTCTTGGGCTGCGGAGTTTCTTCGGTGAAAGGATCTTCTTTGACTGACGGAGTGTGTATATGCTCCAAGAACACACCACTCGGAATGGCTTCTCTCTTGGAACCTATCTTTGCTAGATCATCTGCTGCTTGGTTTTTCAGTCGGGGTATATGATGGAGCTCCAACCCCTCGAACTTCTTTTCCAGCTTCCTCACTGCACTGCAGTATCCAGTCATGGCTGGGCTTCTCACGTCCCACTCTTTCATCACCTGATTGACCACTAAATCCGAGTCGCCATAGACCATTAGGCGACGGACGCCGAGTGAAATGGCCATGCGCAACCCATATAGGAGGGCCTCATATTCTGCCTCATTGTTGGAGGAATCAAAGTGAATCTGGAGCACATATCTGAGCTTATCTCCTCTGGGGGAAACCAGGACAACCCCAGCACCGGAACCATTCAACATCTTAGAGCCATCAAAAAACATGGTCCAATGCTCCGAGTGAACTTCAGTCGGCTGTTGCTGTTCAATCCACTCGGCGAGGAAATCTGCTATTGCCTGGGACTTAATGGCTTTCTTTGCCTCAAACTTGATATCAAGGGGAAGAAGTTCAATCGCCCATTTGGCCACTCGACCTGTTGCATCTCTGTTGTGCAAAATCTCTGATAGTGGAGAGTCGCTGACGACTGTGATGGAATGGTCAGAGAAATAATGAGCAACCTTCTTTGTGGTCATGTATATTCCATACACAAGCTTCTGATAATGAGGATATCTCTGCTTGGATGGAGTCAAGACTTCAGACAAATAATACACTGGGCGCTGAACTTTGAGAGCTTTTCCTTCTTCTTCCCGCTCGACCGTTAGCACAGTACTGACGACTTGTCCTGTGGCTGCGATGTAGAGCAACAGAGGCTCTTTGCTGATTGGAGCAGCAAGCACCGGCTGGGTGGAGAGCAGAGCTTTTAGCTCGGCAAACGCTGCATCAGCTTCTGGAGTCCACTCGAACTTGTCAGCCTTCTTCATCAGTCGGTAAAGAGGCAGTGCCTTTTCACCGAGTCGTGAGATGAATCGACTTAATGCGGCCAAGCATCCAGTAAGCTTCTGGACATCGTGCACTCGCACAGGGCGTTTCATTCGGAGAATAGTGCCAATCTTCTCTGGGTTAACGTCGATTCCCCGTTCGGAAACGAGAAAACCGAGTAACTTGCCACCAGGAACTCCAAATGTGCACTTTGATGGATTGAGCTTGATATCATACCTTCTGAGGTTGGCAAATGTTTCGGCGAGGTCAGCGAGCAGGTCGGAACCTTTTCGTGACTTGACAACAATATCATCCATATAAGCTTCCACATTCCGACTGATTTGAGTGAGTAGACACTTCTGAATCATTCGCATAAATGTGGCTCCGGCATTCTTGAGGCCGAATGGCATGGTGATATAGCAGAAGCACCCGAATGGAGTGATGAAAGCTGTTTTTACCTCATCGGGCCCGTACAGACGGATCTGGTGGTACCCGGAGTAAGCATCCAAAAAAGATAACCTCTCGCATCCCGCGGTCGAGTCGACAATTTGATCTATGCGAGGGAGAGGAAAGTGATCTTTCGGGCAGGCCCGGTTGATGTGCTTGAAATCAATGCACATTCGGAGCGACTTGTCCTTCTTAGGGACCATGACGACATTAGCGAGCCACTCGGAGTGGTATATCTCTCGGATAAATCCTGCCGCCAACAGTCGAGCCACTTCTTCACCAATGGCCTTTCTCTTCTGGACAGCGGACCGCCGAAGATGCTCTTTGACTGGTTTTGCAAACGAGTCGACTCTTAGGCGATGCTCAGCCAGTCCCCTGGGAACACCTGGCATGTCAGCGGGCTTCCATGCAAAAATGTCCCAGTTCTCACGGAGGAACTGGATGAGCGCTTCTTCCTATTTCGGGTCGAGTGTGGTGGAGATGCGGGTCGGAGCTGCTTCGGGGTCGGTCGGGTGAATGTGAACAGGCTTCGTCTCACCGGACGACTGGAATGCAGACTCTGTGGCGGGCTTCTTGGATCGCAGCAAGTCACTCGGATCTGCGTTTTGCTTGTATTCTTCGAACTCGACCGCTGTCACTTGGGAATCGGCAATCTTGGAGCCCTTCTGAAAGCACTCTTCTGCCTTTTTCCTATCACTGGTGACAGTGATCACTCCTTTGGGGCCGGGCATCTTCAATTTGAGGTACACGTAACATGGTCGAGCCATGAACCGTGCATAAGCTGGTCTCCCCAAAATGGCATGATATGCACTTTGAAAATCCACGACCTCAAACGTCAACTTTTCTTTGCGAAAATGCTTCGAATCACCAAACACTACGTCCAAAGCTATCTGGCCGAGTGACTTGGCCTTCTTCCCTGGTATAACTCCATGAAAGCTCATGTTACTAGTGCTCAGTCGGGACATCGGAATGCCCATACCTTTCAATGTGTCTGCATATAACAGATTCAGCCCACTTCCACCATCCATCAGCACTGTTGTTAGTCGAGTGCCTTCGACCACTAGATCGACCACCAAAGCTTGCCTCCCAGGGGTGGCAATATGAGTCGGGTGATCAGACTGGTCGAATGTGATGGGTGTTTGAGACCACTTCAGATAATTTGCCTTTGCTGGGGCAACCATGTTCACCTCTCGGTTAATCACTTTCAGTCGACTTCTGCTTTCCACATCTGCAAAGATCATCAGAGTGGAGTTGATATGCGGGTATCCTCCGTCACTGTCCTCCTTGTCTTCGGCCTTGTCTGACTCCTTCTCCTTGTCCTTAGACTGTTTTCCCTGAAACTGCTGGATCAGGAGTCGACATTGGCGAGTGGTGTGCTTTGGGCAAATGATATTCCCCTCTTCGTCTTTCTTCGTGTGAATGTGACATGGCATATCCAACACGTCGTTCCCTTCTTTATCCTTTACCTTCTTGGGGTTCCAGGATCCTTTTGGTTTCCCCTTAAACTTTCCTTGAGTCACGGCCAGAGCCTCTCCAGGAGCTGCCGGTTCAGCCTTCCGCTTCTGTTTCCGACTGGTGTTTCCCTTTTCCGACTGACTCGGCTTGTGCTTGCCGCTTCGGAGTCGGTCTTCTTCTTCGCCGTTGGCATACTTGGTAGCAATCTCCATCATCCGACTCAAGGTCATGTCACCGGTTCGACCAAATTTCAAGCTCAGTTCTCTGTTCTTGATGCCGTCTTTGAAGGCGCAGACCGCCTGATGATCAGAGACATTTTCCACAGTGTGGTGCAAAGTTATCCACCTCTGAATATACTCTCTGAGAGTCTCATTAGCTTTCTGCACGCAGACTTGCAACTCTGTCAATCCAGCTGGTCGCTTGCAAGTCCCTTCAAACGTTCTGACGAACACTTGGGACAGATCTTCCCAAGTGTAAATGTTGCTAGGAGGTAATTGAGTCAACCATGCCCTGGCAGAACCTTCCAACATGAGAGGTAAATGCTTCATGGCCACCTCGTCGTTCCCACCTCCAATCTGAACTGCCACTCGGTAGTCTTCAAGCCAAGTTTCGGGCTTAGACTCACCAGTGAACTTGCTGACTCCTGTTGCCAACCTGAAATTGGGGGGAATAACTGCGGCTCTGATAGCTCTGCTGAAACATTCAGGACCAGAAACATGCACTCGACTGCTTGTGGGTACATCTCTGTCGAGTGCACCTCGATGGGCTCTGTTCCGGTCGACCATCCCTTGCACGATAATGGATTGCGCGTCGAAGCCTGGCTCTCTGGGGTCAACTGGAACCCTACGCCCTGTACTGTACTGACGCCTATCATCTGGCTGCCGAGGAGCGTAAGACCCACCCCTCGGAGGGGAATAGGGCACTCGACGCCTATCATCTCGGTCGAGTCTGTCGCCATATTGATCTCGCCGATTCTCACGCCCTTCGCGCCGCGGAGGCGATCTGGGGCTGTGAGCTGACTGAACCGTATTCACAGTGACGGATCGACTGTGAATTCTGTTGCGCGACTGAGACACGGCTGAATTCTGATCTCCTGCTGCCCGGAGCAGATCCCTGATCTGCAGCAAACCTCTGCCAGCTTCTGACTGCGAAGGCTGGATGGACTCTGCTATATGGGTCGCAGCTGCTAAATTCTGAATTGGGGTTCGGTATACCTGAGTCGGCGGGAAGAGTTGACGTCGACTGGTGTCGGGAACCCATTGCCGCGCGCGCTCGTCGAGTGCTCGCTGAAGGTTCTCCAGTCGAGTGCGCTCGGCCAAATTGGCCAAGCGCGCCTCCTCCAAGGCACGAGCCTCGGGGGTTTCTCCTGCGATGGGAATACGCAGGGGATCCTCGTTCCTGTGGTGAAGTTCCTCTCTTTGCAGAGAGTCGAGTGGCTCGGGTTGGTACTCTTCGTAGCCTCGCGTAGGGTCGCCGCCGTCACCTGCTCCACCACCGCGGGCGAAGCCAGGGGGACTATGGGGCCCATCGACCATCAAGATTTCCGCCGCTGGATCACTGCTACCGCACTCGGATGCAGTCTCTACGGAGCCAGTCGACAGGTCGAACAAGCCGTAGAGAGGTTCGTCGGGCTCGATTGCCGCAACTTGGGTGGTGGCCGATTGACGAGCCACCGCGTGCCTCACCCATCGCTGAAGCCTCGACCGGCCCGAGCGCTTGCGCTGGCGGGAGACCGGGAGGGTGGACGATGAAGGAGTCGACCGATACTGGGTCGACGGCTGCCGCAGCAGAACGCCGCGGACACATGCGCGAAAATGCGCCGCACCGCGGACGGGGAGCGCATCTACGTCAAGTGGAGCCTCCTGGAGCCACGCGGAGTCGTCGGCGATGAAGGTGAGAGTGCCGAGACGGATCTCTTGACCCTCGACCAAAACTCCAGTAGACACCATGATGAAAGTACTCGGAAGAATCGCAACTTCTCCACAAAATCGCTAAAACACCTGCCCCACGGTGGGCGCCAACTGTCGTGGTTCTAAGCCTGACAGTAGAGTGGGGGTAGGTATGGAGAGGCAAGGTCCTAGCTATGGAGAGGTTGTAAGCACAAAGGATGTACGAGTTCAGGCCCTTCTCGGAAGAAGTAACAGCCCTACGTCTCGGAGCCCGGAGGCGGTCGAGTGGATTATGAGTGTATGAACTACAAGGTGCCGAACCCCTCTGCCTGTGGAGGGGGGTGGCTTATATAGAGTGCGCCAGGACCCCAGCCAGCCCACGTAGGAGAGGGTTTAAGGTGAGTTAAGTCTGGGGCGTTACTGGTAACGCCCCACATAAAGTGCCTTTACTATCATAAAGTCTACTTGATTACAGGCCGTTGCAGTGCAGAGTGCCTCTTGACCTCCTGGTGGTCGAGTGAGTCTTCGTGGTCGAGTCCTTCAGGCCAGTCGAGTGAATCCTCGTTGGTCGACTGGAAGGCGACCTCTTCTAAGGATGTCCTGGGGTAAGTTACTTGGATCAGGTCCATGACCCTACCCTAGGTACATAACCCCATCAATCATCCTTCTATGAGGGTGAGCCTATGCCATGGAAGGTGGACGACAAGCCCGCATCATCGACAACACCTCCACCTTCTTCACCAACAACAAAGGAGACATAATCACATGGGTATGGGCACTCCCCTTGGCAACTGCCAAGCATGGGGGAGGTGCCCCGGTATCGTATCTCCCACAACTCCTATCTTTACCGTTTTTCTTAGTTCGATCCTATTAGTAGTATCTTGATTTAGTAGAATAAAGTCATGGCATGATCCGCAATATTCCTCTCGTGCACCCATTCTCATATTCATTTTGATAATGTTCAATATCTGACATGCATGAAACATAAAAACAAGTGAGATTTTCTTTGTAATGCAGAAGTGATTCTAATCCAATACTGCCTCCCTGTAAACCCCTTTGTGCTATCTCTGCAATTCTTTTAAAAGATGCCATGCATGCTGTAATTTGTTGTGTGCATTAATATAATGTGGCCTACTACTCAAAATATGAGAGCTCCAGAAGTGATGACACTTCGCAGATGATAGCTTCAACATATAGTAAAGAAGAACAAGTCGACCTGACCTGACAGATTCAAAATATACTAAGGGAGAACAACTCGACCTGACCAGTCGACTACAAGACAAGAGTATCATCTTAAAGAAGAGCAGAAGAGCAAGCAGATTGAAGATATTACAAGTGTTTCAATACAATGTCGGTTGGCCACCCATGATGAACTAGAGCGCACAGAGAAATACTATTCTTTCTGGTCCCTCCATATGTGGCTCACATGCATTTCGAAACTAAAGTAGGAACATTTAGCTAACCAATTAAACATATCTCAGTTTTACTAATATCAGCAATAATATCAGATATGAATTTGTACAACTAAGCTTGTTTAGCTCGATGGGTGGAGCAGTGCTATTACGACACGAACCACGTAGGCTGATTGTGGTCATCATAAAATGGGGAAAACATAAGCATGATGAGTACAGTGTTGACCGTGGCAGTGGGATGGCAGATCTGAAGCTGCAAACCGCACAAAGGGTAGTTAGCAACTGATGTTTGCTTTGAAATAACAACTAAGATTTGGTATGGACAAGAAAGTACGGTCAACAAGTGACAAAGAAATGCAATTATGTTGTCTCTCTATATGTCGCGACATGCATTTGGAAACTCAAGTGGGACCTTTAGCTAACCAATTAAATGTGTCAGTTAACGAATATTAGTATCATATCACAATCATATTTGAACAACTAAGCTTTCGAATTCTGAGTGTTGTGTTGTTTAGCTTGAAGGGTGGAGTAATGCTAGTACGATAGAAAGCACCTACGCAGATCATAGTAGAGTAGATAAAAGGGGGAAACCCTAAGCATCAAGAGAAAAATCAGGAAAGTGGAACAAGCTGGACCAGTGGGTGGCGCACATGCTTTTCGAAACGAATATAGGAACATTAGGTGATCAATTAAACGTTCTCTGTTTTAGTGATATGAGCATCATATCAGATTCGTATTTCAACACGTAAGCTTTGGGTTGAGGTCTTGAGGAGCAGTGCTAGCACGACACGAAGCACCTACGATGATGGTAGTGAATATAAAGGGGGGAAACCATAAGCTTTACGAGTATAGTGCCCGTGCCATGGAGGATCTGAAGGTGCAAACCGGACAAAGCTACTTCGCAACCAATGTTTGCTTTCAACTAGCCACTACAATTTGGTACGGACAAGAAAAGTATAGTAAAAAAATTACGATCTATTTTCCATGTGAGATCAATAACTTAAGCACATATGGAAGAGTACAACCTCTCTTGCGACACCATGTAGGCCTATGCTGATACGTTGAGGGTGCTGCAGGTGCGATGGCTGTTAGTGGCGGGGAAGAAGACTTTAGACGGCAGACGGCCTGGTCGGGGGATATATCCTGTTGTCGTGGACGAGGCGTTCGTAGGAGCGGCAACGGCAAGGTGGACGACGGTGCCGATGAAGCAAGAGGAGGCGATGAAAGGATCCTGGTCCAGCGTCGTGGATGAGAGACGTCCATCTCTTGCAGTGGACGACGGGGTAGGGGTAGCGGCTCCGGCAAGGTGGAGGATGGGGTGGCGGACGGAGGAGGCTGGCCGCAGTGCGGAGGTTGTCGTGCCACCGACGGTGTATGAATGGGGAAATGGAGGGGAGGGGGGGACGATCTCAAACTTTGGGACGCGCTTCTCTGAAATGGGGGAAAGTTATGAACTTATCCCCCATTTAAAATTTCGGACATCACGTCGGTTGGGGATAGGACGGTAATCTCGCATCTCCCAAATATTTGCCGATAACTATTTCGGGCGAGGAGAGGGTGTTTTGCCGCCCACGGTTGGCGCCCATGGTGTATGAACGGGGCTGAGAGGTAGGGCGGTTGTGTCACGTCTGATGGAAGTTACACATCTACCCCTATTTAAAATATTAGCCTACATCGATTTCGGACGAGGAGAGTTTGTTTTGCCGCCCACCATGTATGAATGGGGAAATGGAGGAAGAGACACATGTCTTTCGGACGAGCTTGAATCAAATGTGTTTTGCTGCCCACGTTTGGCGCCCACCGTGTCTGAATGGGCTCAGAGGCCGTTGTGTCACGTCTGATTGAAGTTATTAGTCTACTCCTATCGACAATAGTGTAAATCCGGTCGATAAGGATGTCAAGTGTCAGGGGTAGATAGTAATTTACATCTCGAAAACAATTGCTTCGGGCAGCCCACAAATTATAGTGGGTGTTTAGCCGCTTCATTCAAAACTTGGTAGAATTAGCATTCACGTTTGCCTGGGACCTAGCAAACTAAATTCAAATCCAATTTGTATTCGATTACGAATATCCACAGGTAATTATAAGTTTGGTTATTTATTTCTTCAAAACCACAACAAAGATTCATTCCACCTTTATATATGATTATGATTTAGAAATGCCGTGATCTTCGAATTCAGCAGGTTGGATACACTCTGAGTCAAACATTTATTTCATCCAATACAATATGCTCACACGAAAAACATTTCACCTTATGTCAATCATACAAGTACTAAGGATTACCTCGCCTAAAAAATTCGGATCATTACAACACATGGACAACATAGGGGGTCTTGCAACATAATCCATTCAGAGACATGATACAACATGCAAGTGCAACAATCTAATGACAATTTCAACTGGTATCTAAAGAAGAATCGGGATTACCTTGGGCTTCAGATAGCAGAAACAGTAGGACCTCCTCCGTCTTCACTTCCTCCAATTCTTGGGTTGCTTGCATAATGCGTGCCGCTAATTCCGTAATTTCTAGACTCAAGATAAAGATTACCTCATTGATGGCAGCCACACCATATCTGTCTGCCTCTAGTAGAGCCTCAAGCACTATAATATCTGTGCTCAGACTGCTCTCCGGTGGTGTTGCCTCTGAACTGCTACCATCTGGTAACATGGATGGTGCACTGCTTCCACAAATAGATTCTGGGGTTGTACATTGTGTCCTAGTGTGAACGGCATCCTGAAAGGTTTCCGCTGGACAAAAGTTAAAGATAGTTATCATATGATCCAGGCAGTAAGCTTACATGGTAAACGACGGACGAATTATCACTGAGCATGGCAAACTATATTTAAATGGTTCGAAGCAGCATCAGCCGAAAAGAAATTAAAATGGTAATATGGAACTAGGGATGTAAGTGGCAAATAAGCGACATCCGCAAGTCCCATCTAGTTAGTTTTTGCTACCTCCCTAGTTCATTTTCCTCAAAAAACAAAAACTCTTTTGAACTATCATACCACTAGTGGACTTTAATCGGGATTAAACGGGACCCAGTTGACATCCCTAGTTGAAAGGGGGTGTACAACCGCTATATTTAAGTTGCCAAGGCATCTAAGCAGTTGAAATAATCTGAGAAAGCACTTAACAGTGTGGCCTCATATAAACTATGAAGACAGTCTTGTGATGAAGTTGAGAGGAAAAGTTAAGGACTCAAATGAAATAGGCATGCATTTCTTTACGATAGTACAACAGGCACTACTGGCATATTGGCCAACTCAGGTATAGCATAACAACAAACAAGCATTCGAATCAAGCAATACAACAAAGCAGACAACTGAACTATTTGTAATTCTGTAGGATTACACGTTGAGGGCACAAGCCAAGAAAGCATCCCACTCGCATTACATTCACATGTACTAAAACACACTTGCTTACCATATGTTGCTGTGAAGCCTAGCTGTTGTTGCAATGTTCTTTGAAGATATCGTCAGCATCCCATGGTTGCAAATCTAGTTGTTGTAGTTTATTCTACACCATCTATTTTGGTAAAATTAATTTTAATCGCATGCACTGGTCCGAATTGGTCATCAATGGTTCATATAAACTAATGAAAGAAGGGTGTGTGCATACACGACAATATATCTGCTTCCCTCTATTTTTATGCTTGTTCGAGGTGCCAGCCCGAAAAGAACAAATATTTTGCTTGATGGGGTTGGCAGCTCCATAATTAATAGAAGCATCAAATTAGTCATGCAACTTGGGAAGATCAAGAACACACAAACAAGTAATGAACAGAGCTTCGGAGCAGTGATGTAATAGCTAGCATCAGAAAATGTAGGGTAAAACGAACAAAAAGCAGCGGAACCGAGAACATTAAGTAGTCTGATGGAACCAACAGGTGGCATCAGAACAAAACTAAAGCATACTCCCTCCGTTCCTTTATATAAGGTGTATTTATTTTTTGATAAAATTTCACAATATAAGGTGCATTTCTTCTAATTCCTCATAATCCCTTTTTTATCCCTGTAGAAAAAGGAAAGTATCTCTCTCCCCATTTTCTGTATCTCTCTTTATAGAAAAATAAGGAAAGTATATCTTTCCTGATTTCCTGTATCTCTTTCTTTCAAAGCCTAACTGATTTACTTGCCAGTTATCAACAAATTTGACAAGGGTAATTTCGTACTAATGTATCTATAATTCGTTGCCTTGGTCACCGTGCCTAAAAATATACACCTTAGATAAAGGAACGGAGGGAGTATTAACTATATGTGCACTCGTATGTAATTTAGCACATATAACATGTTCACTTCCAGAAGTATGGCCCTACAGGTGCAAGCAAAATAACGCGTCTCATGAAAAATTGAATGATGCCCTAAAGAAATTCAAAGGTGCGGTGCTTATGCTAGGAAAGTGAACGTAGGCATAGGCCGTTGGATAATAGTACCTGATTCTCGGCGGCGTATGGGTATCGTTGTCATACTTGATAGCTAAGGATCGTCGATGGTGCTCATGTTGTGGTTGAGTTTGGGCCGGCTGTCGCCGTCACTGAAGCGGCTCCGGTGCTACGGTTGCGGCGCCTGTCGACATACAAGAAAGCTCATCTGTGGTAAGTGAACAGTTGCATGATAAAGAGAAAAACCGAAGGAATACAAATCGAAATAACCTGATGAGGTTGCGGCGTCGGTAAAGCAAGGCCGGTGGAGTTGAATATGGCATCCGTGGAGCGGGTCCGGTGCAGTGGACGAAGGCTTCGGCGGTCGCGTTGTACAGTGCTTTCGGTGAGGCGGATCTGTTGCGGCGAACGAGGGCTTGTATGAAGGGCCAGTGAAGGGGCGGACGAGGGAGTCAGTGAAGGGCCTACGCTGTGGTGGACGAGGGCGCCGGTTAAGCAAATCCGGTGCGGTGGACCATGATGGCGGTCAAGGAGATCTTGAGCGGTGGACAAGCCAGTCGCTGAAGCGGACCCGGTGAAGTGATGAGTTGGCAGTTGGGGGTTCCAAGGCGCAGAAGGTAGATCCGGCGGGGTGTGTGGTCCACCGCTGCGGCGGAGGACTAGATTCGGCGGCTTGCCGTGGTTGGGGGGGTCAGGGAGGGGAAGGGGAGGGGCTCTGGGGAAGAATGTTGGGGGCAAAGAGGGGAAAACAATGGAGTTACCAAAGCAGCCCTTTTCCATTCATGTGGCAGGGGTAAAATAGGAATATCGCAGGGCTAAACTTTCGGGCGCGTGATATTTCGATGTGAGCGGGAAGTTTGAAAGCTTTTGGCGCCTAAAATTATAAGTATTCATGTGCAAGTTTTGAAAATCAATGTCTCCAACTTGAAACTCAGATTGTCCATTCAATTCAAATATGGATCATTGAGCTACTACAAGCAAATACCATCATATGGTCCAATTCAAATGAAATTCCAAATGTGTTTATCCTAAATATGATGACAAAAGCAAAAATATGTATGTGTATGAATAAAGTGGATGATTATAAAGTTTGAACATGCCCGTATGTGTATATCTCTAGGTTTGATATATGAATTTGAAATCATGAAATCCTGGCTTAAAAAATGTACCTCCGTTTAAATGAATTACAAAAGCTAATGATGGAGTCGAATTCCAAAATTCCAATCTTAGGTTTGTAATTCTGGTACATCAAGGTATATCACGCATGTTCAAAAGTATCATTATCTCATAGTACAAACTGTGAAACAAATTGATTAACCATGAGTGCACAATATCTCAATTACGCTAAAGTCCCTCAAATATAGACACCTCACTCTTTATCTGAAGTCAAACCCCCACCACACACACACACACACACACACACATAGAGAGAAGTCGTTCTCTCCCCCAAACACCAACACACGAGCACATTAACACCCCTCTCTCTTGTAAAGTCCGGGCCCCAACATAGGTCTCTATCACTTTATCTCTCGGGTAGACACATATCTCTTCCCTCACTCTCTAGGTCTCCCGCTATCTCTCTTACCCAAGCACACACACTATGTAGAGTGTATATTTCCCATACACACAAAAAGTCGCCCCCAAACGTCTATCTCCCTAGTTATGTGGTTCTCGCGCACTCACCTCACACACCACCCCCACTGCAAACATGCACACTTTGTCTCCTTGTGTACCACTCTCCTCTTTCTACCTCTCCCACATGCGGACCCGCCCCAGCTCCTTCCCTGTATACATATATGTCGTGACTCTTTGCATAGCTCCCTAATGTATAATCGTTCTCGATTTCGCACGTTGTTCTCTACACCATCTATTCTAGATCTCTCTTGAAGTCCCTATCACACACACGATGACTCGCTTCCCTTGCATCTCTGTTCATAGGCCAATTTCGGAAAACATCAACATTAATATTGTCTTCCTATATATACGCCATTTATGGACACAAACGACCCCTCTCGCCCCCTCTCTTCCTCTCTCTCTCTCTCTCTCTCTCTCTCTCTCCGTCGCTAGCTCTCTCTTTCTCTCACTCTCACACCCCTCTCCCACACACACACTCGATGTCTCTACCAAATAGTCTGCTCCCCCCGCCCGCACCCGTGCTATCCCGCTACTACACATGTCACACCACTCCCCCTTCCCTTATACTAGGTTTACATCATCAGTGGTCTCTCTACTCCACATACACTCTCTCCCTCTCACACACAGACATGCACAAACACCCATTTATCTGGATCCTCATCTCTCCCCATGTCCGCATGTGTATCTCACACACTCACTCTCTAATTATGTATATGTGTCTCCATGTTACACAACACAAAGCCCCATGTACATGTCTCTCCACACACATAGACACATAGAATCTGTTATCATTGCCTCAGTCTCTAACATATCACACACGCACTCTCTCTCTCTCTCTCTCTCTCGCAAACACGCTCAACAACGGTTTCCCCGTGAATAACTTACCGTCTATTCATCAACAGTCGTGGCAGTACGGCGAACACGAGACGTGAAAAAGAATAAATCTACACGTGCTTAGACCACCTAGTATGACTACTAGGACTAGAGAAAGCCAAAAAGCACGCCGCCGTCACCCCCTCCTTTTCGGCAATGGGAAAATCTTTGTTTTACACAGTCGAGAAGTCATTGTGCTAAGGCCCCACATGTCGAGGCGTTTAATAGAATGTAGATGCTAGTTTACGGAAGCAAGTATCGATAATACGTTTGTATCTCCATACTTATATTTCTTCTCTTATAAAAAACCGAGTTGGTGTGATGGTATGTGTGCCATCTTGCAATATAGACCGTCCGATCTATATCTGATGGATGGAAATTAAACTAAAAGATACCCGCACCCTGAGGGAGTCCTGGATTAGGGGGTATCCAGATAGCCGGATTATATATTGTGGCCGGACTGATGGACCGTGAAGATACAAGACTCAAGACTTCTTCCCGTGTCCGGATGTGACTCTCCTTTGTTTGGAAGACAAGCTTGGCGATCCGGATATTAGATCTCCTTCTTTGTAAACCGACTCTATGTAAACCCTAGCCCCCTCCGGTGTCTATATAAACGGGAGGGTTTGGTCCGTATAGGAACAATCATAATCATCATAGGCTAGCTTCTAGGGTTTAGCCTCTATGATCTCGTGGTAGATCAACTCTTGTAATACTCATATCATCAAGATCAATCAAGTAGGAAGTAAGGTTTTACCTCCATCGAGAGGGCCCGAACCTGGGTAAAACATTGTGTCCCTTGCCTCCTGTTACCATTAGCCTTAGACGCACAGATTGGGACACCCTACCCGAGATCCGCCAGTTTTGACACCGACATTGGTGCTTTCATTGAGAGTTCCTCTGTGTCGTTACTGCAAGGCTCGATGGCCCGGCTCGTTGTCAAGGACAACATCACCTCTGGGGGAGCACTGGCGGTAGTCCAAACTCTCTGACTGGGCAGCTTCTTCATGGCCGCCCGATCGGCTTCTGCGCCGACGATGACCTCTCAGGTCATCAAAAACAGCCTCCACGTCAACTCGGAACTCGCCGAATAGATGGATCCAACGGAGCTCTCCTCCCTCAATGAGCTCTTGGATCGCATCGCCTCTCTGGGAGTCGCTACAGACTATGATCGGATTGGGCTTAAACCCAACCAAAGGGATATTAAATCCCCACCAATCACCCACGAGATAGTGGTAGTGGAGGAGCCACACTTGGATTATCCCTCTATTTTGAGGACGAACTATGTCCGGATTACCGAGCTCTCTGAGTTGGATACTCGCTCGCAGGAGGACACGGCCCATGCCCCGAATTTAGAATCGGGCAACAGGCCGGAAAAATTGGGCAGCTCCCCGAAGCCCGAGATGCCAAGCCCGGAAGCTCCTTTGCCCCGAGGCGTTAGATCGGATCAGAATCCAGATTTAACTATGCCCACCCACCTAGACTTAAGCCGTCTCTCCCACATCAAACAAGAGCCCCAAGAGACAGTACATCGCTACTGGGCTAGATTCCTCCTTGTGATAAACAAGGTCAAGGACTATCGCGAGGAGGACACAATCTCACTTTTTTGTAAAAATTGCACGAGCAAAGGGATCCTTAATGCTATAAGTCGCCATGACATAGTACACTTTGCCGACTTAGCAGCCATAGTACAGAAGTACTGTGCAATGGAAAGTACCTGGAAAACCCAAACAGACTTTGGGACAATCCGGCTCTCACTAAACCCTTCCTCAGAGCTAAAAGGGCAAACTCTCATAAGTTACCCGATCCAATTCCCAAAAAGCCAAAGCCCACTCCAGGACGTGGAACCGTATTGGAAAAATGGCTCAATGGGCCATGCAAACTTCATAACACGCTGGATACTACGCTAACGCATAGCCTTAGAGCATGTTGGATACTCCGGCAGGTAGCAAAAAGCAGTGAGGGTCTTCTTGTAAATAAAGCAGAGCAACGTCTCACCGAAGACAACAATGCGGTATTGACAGTCTTTGAGACTTTTGCCTCAAATAATAGGCGCAAGCGAGCTCATCGAAATCTCGTTGAAATCTGCCACGTGGTAAAAATAAATCCGTGGAACGACACTGCTATAACTTTCAGTGCCAGTGACGAACCTCAATTCCAGACAGTCCGGGCACCTGCCGCTTTGGTCCTTAGCCCAATTGTGGACGGCTTCTGGCTCACTAAAGTACTCATGGACGGCGGAAGCGGATTAAACTTGATCTATGAAGAAACACTCAACAAGATGGAAATTGATAGAAGTCGCATTGAGCAAAGCGGGACGACCTTCCAGGGAATCATCCCTAGTCGGGAGGCACGGTGTGCAGGAAAAATCACACTCGATGTGGTATTCGGCACCCCGGAGAATTACAGGTCCGAAGAAATCACATTCCAAGTGTCTCCTTTCAGCAGCGGATACCACGCCCTTTTAGGGCGGGACGCATTCACAAGCTTTCAAGCTATACCCCATTATGGGCGGCAGCTCTTGGCTGAAATCCATGCCAAACTTGGCGGGCACCACGCTCCGGCCCAGGCACTTGTCAACAAGGCTTTCCATACAGGCTTTTATTGGACGACAGCCCGAGCAGATGCGCAGGACCTTGTCCAAATTTGCGTCGGTTGCCAGCTCTTCGCCAATAAGAGCCATATGCCCCCTACCGCTCTCCAAACAATCCCCATTACTTGGCCTTCGCGGTCTGGGGGCTGGATATGGTCGGACCTCTTAAAGGGGGAAGCCATAAGAAAAAATACTTATTGGTCATGGTGGACAAGTTCACCAAATGGATAGAAGCCAAACCAGTTAAAACGTCCGAATCCGGACCAGTAATAGACTTCATATCAGGGGTTGTACACCGTTATGGCGTCCCCCACAGCATTATCACTGACGATGGCTCAAACTTCATAGCTGATAAAATGAAAACTTGGTGCGGTAAAATGGGCATTAAGTTCGATTATGCCTCCGTCTACCATCCTCGAACAAACGGCCAGGTTGAACGTGCAAAAGGTCTCATCATGAGCGGCATCAAACCCATACTAGTGCGGTCCTTGACAGAATCGGACACGCACTGGGTCGAGGAGCTCGACTCCGTACTCTGGGGGCAGCAGACCACGCCGAATCGCACCACCGGATACACACCATTTTTTGTGGTGTACGGTGCAGAAGCAGTACTACCCTGCGACATAATCCACGACTCACCTCGCGTGCGCATGTACAAAGAGAAGGAAGCCAAGTTAGATCGGCAGGACAACTTGGATGCCCTGGAGGCGGAGCGCGATGTCGCAAATGCCCGTTCCACATTCTATCAGCAGCAGGCTCGATGGTATCAAAGCAGAGAAGTGCGGGCCAAAACTTATAACGTTGGTGAACTCGTTCTAGCCTACCGGAGAAGAAGAAGGACAAACTCAAACCTAAGTGGGAGGATCCCTTCATTATTGACAAAGTTCTCACCGGAGGAGCGTACCGCCTGTGTAATGCATCCGATAACAGACTCGAGTCGAACCCATGGAACGCGGCCAGACTCCGGAGATTCTACGCCTAGTGCCAAACTCAGTGTTCGTCTCCTTACCCCCCCCCCTTTTTAATTACATTCCTCCCCCTTTTTCCTTTCTCGCCTTTTTCCTTCTTCACACAAAGTATTCAATACAGTGCGGATGCTCGGATCACTCCGCCCGCACCATGTGTGTAAACCATACCTGGGGGCTTCCTATACGGAAGCTAAACATAATTACTTTCATGGCGTCTTGCCTATCACATATGTGTTCTTTTTCCATATATGCCTTTTCTTCACCATTGTATGCATCGATATAACTTAAGATGTGGCCATGCTGGGTTGCCTGGCTCTTGTGTTTATGCCCTACGTTCTTGTTAATTCGGCTAGGGCATAAGGGGAGCACCTCTGCGATTGTTACTGCTGGTTCAGCCGAATGTGTACCTTAGACTGGGTGAAGCCGAAAGCTAGCGTTCTTAAGGGAATATTCGGTCGGTGAACAAAAGATGTTTCTTTCGTTTATTACAACGTGAACCCCCACAAGTTTTGTATCCTGCGTTTCTGTTCGCAGTCCGGACATGCACATCGATGCATGCATACCCAGGGAAAGGAACCCCTAACGGAACTATTCTCCCTGGAAGATGTTTCTTACTACCCATGTAATATAACATAACTAGTTGGGTACTTGTCTGTTCAAGCACTTATGACCCCTACACCTGGTTTCCACGCATACCCCGGTTCTGCATAACTGAGCGGGTATTCGGATACACCCCCGACTGTCGGATCTGGGGGCTGAAGCAAAAAGGTCCGCCATGACAAATTATTTTTAATCCGGCTAGGGACTACATATGACCATTAAATTACATAGTCACTTGGAATGACTATATTCTTCCTCTATACCATCCAACAGGCTATCTAGCTTGCAATCCTGTTGGGAATACTTTGCGGCTAACGCTACCTGGTCATACCCTAGACTCACGGCAATTTCTTGCCCATCTGGCCCCGCTGGTCCGACTTCGGCCATATGGTTTGGGTCAAGCTTGGTGTAGCGCGTCTTCACCATGGCCCAGGCTTTCCTTGCACCTTGTCGGCAGGCTGAAATCTTCCACAAACGGAAGTGCCGCCGTGCTCTTTGGAGCATATCCATAAGCTCCCCCATGCCTCTTGGCAAGGAAGTGGATGGCCACAAGGCCTGGGCAATACCATGCATCACCTGCCGAACTCGTTCGTGCAGTTCTGAGGGGTCCTGCAGTAAATCGCCCCTGGACCCGGGCATCTCCTCTTTAGGACGGACCGTTAACATACCTACAGATATAAAACTCTTTCAATATGCTTCCTCGCCGAGCTGTACTATAGTTCGTTTCAGCACTTACCATAAATGTCGCGACGAAGCCTTCTGTTGTCCTTCACGGAGTCCGCCAGCTGAGCTCGAACATCTGATAATTCGACGCCCAGCCGGACATTGGCATCTTGGAGATTGTTTTTCTCCTGCCTAACCTGCGTAAGCACACGCTCGCCAACCTTCAGCTGTCTTTGGAGATGCGACTCGCTATCTCCTACGATTTCCAGATTCGTCCCGAGATTGTCTGCAGAATTTTCTGTTAGACTTACGAAGCAGGCCAATTGCTAACTGGTATATTCCTTCAAGAATTCTCTATTGAGACTAATGTTACCAGATGAGGCCTTCTGGAATTCCTCTAGTTTGGCAACCGCGGCCCTCAGCTGGGTCTTGCACTCCTCCAGCTCTTGAGACAACTGGGTATTCTTCTCCATAAGAACATGTGCATAAAATGATCCTTAAATCAGTTGTTCCAACCGTTTAAAGTCTCAGGGGCTACTGCTATACTTGCTTATCAGATTTCCTTACCCGTATATCTTTTGCATACTGGTCCATCGCTCTGGCGAGCCCGCCTTGAGCAGCTCGGATGTATGCGTCCCCCGAATTGAAAGCATTAAATGCCTCTTCGGAAAAGATGCTATTCCGAAGTACAGCCCGTCGACGCAGGTGGTTCATGGCACTCTCTACTTCGGAATTTGTGGCGGAGAGCATAGCCACATCCTCTGTCGGAGGACAATTCGGCATCGGCCCCGCATCGGCCTCCTCCCTCGAAGCCGGTTCCGGAATCTGGCTGGTAGAGGCGTGATCGGCAGGATCTCCGGATATAGTTCGGCGACTCCTCTTTCTGCCAGAACATGAAGGACACTATTACACTTCAAACACGATAATTACAGAGCAGGTTTTTACCATACCTCTGTAATGGCGTTTCGGCCCTAACCGCCTTCCTCTTAAGCCTGCCTGACCTGGACGCCCTTTGCCGACGAGTCCCCAGGGGCTCGGCGCCGCGCTCCGATGGTCGTCTCTATAAAAATACAATATTTTATGCATAAGGCATGGCATCAGAAAGGAGTCCTCTTCAAAGGATAAGGTTTCGGCTTTGCTTACAGGCGATGCAGGTAGCAGTCCGGGATAGTCGGCGATAATAGCCACCAAGGCGCCATCACGTCTAGCCTGATAAAATGTCCTGTTGACGAGCTCCACAGATATATCCGGATCTTCTTCAAGTCCTGGATCGAAGGCCCTTCCGGGGTCCTCTGGCTGCGGGGAAGGGCTGTTGAATCCTACCACGGCCCTCCTCAGTTCCTGCTCAGAAATATCAAGGTAAAATATCGTGATGAAGAGCGCCAGAACAAATAGAGTGGGGGAAAGAGTGACGACTTACCCAGCTTGGGGGGTTGTACATGGAAAATGCATCCCGCGACTTAATGTGAAGGAATTCTTATTGTTCTCCTTTATACAAATCGGACAATATTCTCGCCAGAGTAGTGGCGGAGTCTGGACCTTTAAGACCATAGTGGGTGGCATCATCTTCCCCATTGTAGTGCCACATGGGCTTCCCCCGATACTAAAGTGGCTGCACCCCCCGCATTATGCATATTGCTATAACCTCGACTGTTGTCAGCCCTGATTTGGCCAGAGTCTTTATCCTGCTCATCAGGAAGTGGACTTCTCTGGTATCTTCCTCTTGTGGGCTCCGAGGGCGCCAACTTCGGCGTGTCTTCGGCGTAGCTTTATTGAACTCAGGGAGGCCCGTCCGGACTGCATCCGGAAGAGGAACGTCATCAACATAAAACCACTCCGAGGGCCAGTTTTCAGGTGCCTTCTTGGGAGTACCGGACAAGTATCCGGTCTCGGTGACGCGCCTTATTTTGGCTCCGCCCACTTGACATATGGATTTCCCCTGGTTGTGAGGGACGAGGAAGAACAACTTCTTCCATAACCCGAAGTGAGCCTCATAGCCCAGAAATAATTCACAAAGGGCAACGTATCCTGCGATGTGCAGCACGGAGGAGGGGGTGAAGTTGTGCAGCTGGAGGCCATAGAACTCCAGGAGCCCGCGAAGGAGTGGGTGAATTGGAAACCCGACGCCCCTTAGCAAATATGGGATGAGGCATACTCGCTCCCCGTGAGATGGGCTAGGAAATATCTCCGCCTGCTCCCTGCCATCATAGGTGGCTAGTCCGGCTCGGACGGGGACCATGAACGCCGGTGGAAGAAACCCTTGGGTCTGCAACTCTAGTAAACTGCTATGGGGAACAGAACACTCTTCCCAATCACCTGGCTTAGAGCTAAGGGAGCGAGAGGAGGAGCCGCGGCGACCGGCCATGTTGGAATGGTTTTTTCCAGGCGCGCTCTACTGGATGCTCGCTCAAGGGAAGAAGGTGAGGTTTGGATCTGAGGATCCCCGTCTCTTCAAATAGACGGTTTGCCTGCAAGGCCAGGGTGGCAAATGCAAAAATGCTCCGGCTCCTCGTATTCGTTCGACACGTGGAGATGACCATTAGTGAAGCACAGAAGCCGTGGAGTACAACATTGATGGGAAGCCGGACACTGTTTGGTACAAGAGGTACTTTGGAGTATTCAGAGATGGAACCCGCCTTGCAATCCTGAAGACAATCTACGCGCCGGACTCATTGTCATTGAAGCCTAGTTCAGGGGCTACTAAGGGAGTCCTGGATTAGAGGGTATCCGGACAGCCGGATTATATACTTTGGCCAGACTGATGGACCGTGAAGATACCAGACTCAAGACTTCGTCCCGTGTCCGGATGGGACTCTCCTTTGCATGGAAGACAAGCTTGGTGATCCGGATATGAGATCTCCTTCTTTGTAAACCGACTCTATGTAAACCCTAGCCCCCTTCGGTGTCTATATAAACCAGAGGGTTTGGTCCGTATAGGAATAATCATAATCATCATAGGCTAGCTTCTAGGGTTTAGCCTCTACGATCTCGTGGTAGATCAACTCTTGTAATACTCATATCATCAAGATCAATCAAGCAGGAAGTAGGGTTTTACCTCCATCGAGAGGGCCCGAACCTGGGTAAAACATTGTGTCCCTTGCCTCCTGTTACCATTAGCCTTAGACGCACAGATCGGGACCCCCTACCCGAGATCCGCCGGTTTTGACACCGACACACCCCTCTCCACATTTGCAGACAAGGCCTTCCCTCGTTCATCCTTATCTCCAACAAACCTCATTGTTGAGCAATTAAGAAAGGAAACCTCTGGAACAAACTGGCCTGGTGGCCGCTGCCGGCGTCGTCAATCCCCATGCCTCCGCTTAGTCCGACCACCTACCACCACCACACCCCACTCCTCTTCACCTTATCTCATATTTCTCGAGATATCATTAGTTTTTACACATGGGATTACTCCTGCAAGGGTCAATCACAACAAGTGTTTTATAAAAAAATGCATCTTGATGTTCCATGCAATACACGGATCTTGCTAGTACTCCTACACAAGACTAAGTTGGTGATGCTGGTGTGTCTGCCATCCGTCGTTTCTAACCATTAGATCTAAATCTAACGATTGTGAGGTAAGTTGTTGCCTTTTCTCACCAACATCCCACTTGTCTACCAATTTGCAGAAAAACCCATAATTAGTATCTTAAAACCAACCACATCCCTCCCTGACCTCACAAAAACAGCCCAAGGAATATATTCTAATTGAAACATAATATATCTCTAGTGACATATGTATATCAAAATTATAGTGTTTTGTTCCAAGTTCGTGAATAAGTATTATTCTAATTATGATTCGTTGCAACAGACATGATCATTGCTAGTATTTCCAACCATGCATTTTTTCCTAGTATTCCATAGTTTCGAGTTTTCCATCAAGATATTAGTCACTCATGGTTAATATTTACTTTCAATCATGTACACGTATGCACTATGTAACTAGCCTTGCTTATTGGCTTCCAAAGCTTAACTTTCACTCCTACTTACAATATGTAGAGTATTTAACAAAAAACTACCACTTTCAACCAGCCCTAGGAAGAATCTATTGTACGAAAATAGCAAAAACATACCCAAAATTTCTTAACCCACACCAAAAACTACTACCTAGTACTCCTACCAATTAGGTTCATTTAAACCCATTTATGACAGGGTTGGCCCACACGTCCGTGCTGATGAGCCAGCTTAAACCAACACATTTTGTTTGACCCTTGATACGAGGGACCCACATCTGACCTTCTATCCTGTTATTCCCCCTAAAATCATTATTTTTCCTGAACATTACTTCAAACAGTACTGATGCGTGTTCGTCGATGGCGTCGGTGATGAGCGAGTTGGCCGCCGCTCTGCCGGACGGGTCGGATGCCGCGCTGGCCTCCGCACGGGTTGGCAGGCTGGCCCGAGCATGACTCACGAGCGAGCGAGCCGCCGCGCTGGCCTTCGCTTGAGCCAGATGGCTGGCCTGAGCGCGGCGCGCGCGACCAAGCCGCCGTGCTGCCGTGCCAATCTAGGTAGCAAACCTTGCAGACAAGCAGCTGGACGGAGCTATCTTGGCTAGCTAGCGGCCGCGAGCGCCGGACGGAGCTGGCATCCGGGCTGCCGCAACATGGGATCCGCACCGCCGGCGATTTTGACCTCGCCTTCTGCCGGCGGCGGTAGCTGCGTCCCATGGCTGAGGATGATTAGGTGGACGGGCCGGAGGTAGGAGGTCACTCGAGGATTTTTGTTGGTAAGAGCATGTACAATGGTTGATAAGGTAGTCTTATCTTAAGTCTGCCACGTATGCAAGTGGTAGTAGTTTCTTGGCATTTTAGTGGTTTCTTGCATTATTAGGGGTTTCTTGTAAGGAACAATGTATGTAATACTAGCGACAAAAGGAGATTCTAGGTTGCGTTGTACTCCAACGAGTACTACTAGTGGTCGCGGGAGTGTATACCTCATTTTGTGGGTTCGATCCCGGCCGAACGCACGGTAGCCTTTTTTTAATTATTACCACTACACTTTGCTGCGAGCCAATATTTTACACTGGTAGTTTGAGTTTTGAAGTCAAACGGATGTGCGGCCCCACAATCTAGGTGAACTGGACAGCTTAGCCATGTGAACGGGTTTTCCTTCCCAGCATCCCATGGCTCGCGTGCTCGGCCTAGCCGCACCTAGCTTGCAGCTTCCTCATCAGCTAGTAGCATATTTAAACTAGCGCCTCCCAATTAAGCCCGAGGAGCCGGAAAAGCCTGGCGGGGCATTGGGAACTGTGAATTATGGCTATGTACGTAAAGTGTTCTACTACTACTCTGTAGCTTGTCGCGTTGCACGCATGGACTTCACTCCATTATCGGATCTACTATTAAAGAAATTCGTCTTGATGTGTTTTTTTTGAAACGGAGGCAAAAGCTTTGCTTCATCTCATTCATAAAGGAACTACTAACAAAGTTCGACGAGATCCATTACACCTCCACAAATGGAAGCAAAAAGCCTAGTCTCGCTGTATCAAATAACTCAAATGTTCTGCCCCCGCAATAACCGTCGCTGATAAACAGGCTGCTAGTGTGTGCGTGAGAGGAGCGGCTGAGTAGGCCAGCTACGTGAGAGGAGCGGCTGAATAGGGCACCAAGAGTACCCACTAGGCCAGTATGCAGGTGTACTTCCCCTGCATTGGTAGTACAGCGATGGTTCTAGAGAATAGTAGTACCCTCCACTTCCAACTGTAGCTCCTTGGCCCTGAGATTCAAGAGTTCAAAACTGGTGCACTATACTAGACTAGACTAGAAGTACAGTACATCGCACTACTAGTTGAGAAAAGTAGTACTAGTACTGCTACAGTACGAGTACTTACTCCTCCATCACATAATGTAAGACGTTTTTTGACACTAGTTGGCGTGTACAAAAAATGGCAGAAACATACCCAAAATTTCTTAATCCACGCCAAAAACTAGTACCTAGTGCCAAAAATTTCTTACTAGTGCTATTATTTACAGTATAATGCAATCCCATAACGTTCCATAATGCTAGTACTAGTAGTAAATAATAGCCTCACCCCTTCGTTGAGGAACGATCTACAATTGGAAGGGATGAGGCCTTGCGGTTACTACGCTCTTATCTCCTCCACGCTAGTTCCCCTCCCCCCGAAGAGAAGGCAGTTCGTCGCTGCTCCCATGGATTCGCCAGGCAGTTCTCCTCCTCGTCGGGGCTGGGAGACCTTGGACGACGATCCTCTAGGAGAAATCGCACGCCGCTCCGACGTCCTTACCGCCGCAAGACTCGGTGCTTCCTGCACCAACTTTTTCAAGACGCTGCTTAAACAGGTTTGGGAAAAGGTCATGCTTGTTGGTCTTCCATGCATCCTCGAGGAGAAGGTTCCTCTATGGGACAATCCTTCAAATAGTCCACCGCTCCCTGGCCATGGTTGCACGTTGACTCCGCTAGAGTTGCCGACGTTGCGAGGTAGTCGGCTTTTGTCCGATGAGCAGGTCAGTAATGGAGTTTGATCATGTAGTACTTAGTTATTCCATTTCCATCTCGTAATTTCTCCGCTGCCCACCGTCTTATATATAGGTCTGGGTCGGTGCGAACGAAGATTGGCTTGCATACCTCCGGCCGGATACCACCATCATTTTGCACAACATCCACAGCAGTGCGGCCATTCCGGTAGACCCCTTCTCCACCATTGGGATCGGCCTTCCGGACTGGCTGGGCTTGAATACGTATGATGATGCCTACATGATATTGAAGAAGGTAGCAATTATGGACCCGCCGACAAAGCGACACGGCTATGACGATTACTATCTCATCGCGGTGTTCGACATAAGTATTGCCATTAATGCAAGAGGCAGTAACGGCAGAGGCTGGCGCATGTTGGCGGCGGCAAATTTGTACCCCTACACATTTGAAGACGCCGTGTGCCATCTAGGCCGCATCTTCGCGGTGACAAGCCAGGGGACTTGTTTCATCTAGTTGCCATCCTACGATACGGGAGATTACAAACGGAATGCACAAACCGTCATTTGCATCCCTAACGGTACTCCATTATTTTGCAGGGACCAGTCATCCCCCGATCAAAATAAGATCGCCGATCCTGGATGTACATTTGCATCCGCGATTCGGTCTAACATGGAACCTTGTAGCTGACTTTGGCATATTGGGATCAACTATCTTAGCAGTCGTTACCCATGGTACCACTGATGTGCAACATGGTCACACAATCTACCACGATCGGACCGTCACCATCTACCCAGGTATTCCATTTTTTAACCCTCTCGCCTTCTCTTTCATTGTTGTACTAGTAGTATACTTAGTAGTACTAGTAGGAGTACTTTTTACCTTGGAGGACGCGTATAGCTAGCTAGGCCCTTGAAGACTTGAACCCACTAGCTGCCACCATTTTTGTTTTTCCATGTCTTACTATCTCATCCATGTAGCCAAGAGTGGTTATATATAATAAGCCGGTTATTTTACTTCCTCTATACTGGAGTAGTACTATTTGCTGGACAGTATTACTGACCGCCATATTTGAGCACAACATTATTATGCATGGACCTTGACTATGTACATCACCATGTGTCCAGATCTGGGATGCCGCATGTATCAGATGAACGGCGCCGAGTTCGACCCCCGTGATGCTACGTGGGTGTTGAGGAGCACTCTTGGAGAGTACTCGCTTTTCATCGGGGGACAACTACCCCATTGTGAAGCGGATGCCACCTTCCGTGCACGATACGGAAGGCCTGCCGTTCGTGAAGCATGGTTGTGTCTTCAGTACGCACCGCCGGATGAACGACATGCTGGGACACGCTATCCCTGATTTATGCCGCTTTAGCTTGGATGAGTCTCCATCGTGTGGAACCGGACTAGAAAGCTGTGACAATGATTCCCATTGCCCACCGCTATGGATCGTTCCATCCATGAAGAACACCTGGGACTGGAACCTGGAGGAGGACATGTAGCCCATCTATAACGTGTAAGTGGAGTACGGTAATTGTGAACGGCAGCGTTCTGAATATATGTAGACTAGTCGTGCACAAATTTATCACATGAATTGGAGATGAACTTGTGTGGCATACTGGCATTTGTCCTTTAGAATTTATTACTAGTAAATGTGTTATGTGTATGTGCAACTTGTGTGGTTGTTGCACGGGCTCCAACATGCTCTTTGAGAAAAAAAGGTGGCAACAATGATGATACTACAGTACAATATGCTTCTAGCAATCTGACACCGATTGAACTGTTGCACGTCCATCGTGGGGGCGAGGGCGAGGGAGAGGGCGAGGGAGAGGGAGAGGGAGAGGGATAGGGAGAGGGAGAGGGCGCTGTAGTCAAAACCCTCTCCTCGTCCTGCGAACCACCGCACGCGTGGGCGAGGGAGAGGCGTAGTAAGCAAGCTTCTCCTCGTTTGGCGAGTTGACGGGACACATCAAAGCATTACTAGTACTAGTAGTAGTCCATACTGCATCCTTTCCGATTAATATGGCTTAATTTGAAATGAGAAAAATACACTGGCGGTCAACGTATGTAACAATACGCTCTTTACGGTCACTATATATAGTTTTGCGGCAATTATACGATCACTAGCTCATCGTAGAGCATCGTATTTCACCCTACTGACCGACCACATAGTCGACGTGGCTTTTTGTTGACTGGTTAAATTGTCACCTGGTTTCTAGGTCCCACCTGTCAGTTGGCAGAGCAAAGAAATCAGTTAAACAAAACTTTACGCAGGCACGACACGAGTCCAACCCTTGCGCGCGAACCGCCCTGGCTGTGTATGTGAGTGCATGCACGTGTCCTCCCTCGGTCTTCCAACAAAGAGTGTACATCGGCTATAAAACAAAGAGTGTAGTACATTATGTACATCTACACTTCCAATGCATTTAGCCTTTAATCTAAATCGATATTGATTGACTAATGCGCCAACTTGTGCTGTAGGTATAGGCTACATGTCTTTCCTTAATTACAGCATGCTATGGCCTTCATTTAATCTTCTTATCTCAATGGTCGCATGCACACATAAGTCTGCTACTTTTGGGCATTAATTATGCCCTGGTCAATGTGTAAATCTCTAAATGTACAGTCTTTCACAGACGAAGGGAGTAGGTTGAGCACTTGAGCGTGAGCGTGTGTGTTGCGTCGTGTGTTGTGTGCTGCATGGGTGCGTGAGTGTTGCGTGCGTCCATGTGTACGTGTGAGTGTTGCATGTTGCATGCATGCATGCATGCATGGGGCTTACTCCCTCCCATTGACATGTTCATATTTCAAGCTTCCTCTGTTCCCTCCATATGGTGATACTCCCTCTATTCCCAAATAGTATGGAGTAAAAGCCTCCCTCTGTTCCCAAATACGGAGTATTTGTCTTTCTACAGATTTCAACAAGTGACTAGGTACGGAGCAAAATGAGTGAAGTGAGCGTAGAGGCATAGGGGCACTATAGAAAGGAAGTCCTCGCGATCCATTATTCCCCATCTCGGTCAGAGAGAACTATTAAACTAGTCTTCGCAGTGAAGTGACAATACAATGCTGCAGCAGATGGGACACATAATTAATAAGCTGAACCAACGTGTTGGTGTTACTAAATCAGCCTTACCCAGTACTGCCATCATGTTTGCCAGTAGAGCACGCTTCCGCAAATACGCCTACGCACCCCTGTCCTCCATTAACTGACATATGGGCCCTCTTGTGGTAGACCCACATGTCATCACTGTAACTATTTACACTCCGAAGGACGGTGCCTATATCCTGGTAGTAGTACTAGTAGAATTGAGATTTAATGCACTTTCTTCCCCGTCTTCCACTCTTCTTCCTCCTCTCTTCTTATTCCTCCTCTCTTCCCCATCGTCGGCCGCATACCATTTACCCCTGCTCACTGCTCGCCCGCCTGCGCCATCTTCCTTGCTAGCTCGCACGTACCATATCCCCCCGCTCACTGCTCGGCCACACGAGGAGAAGCCTTCTTCGCTCGCCTGCCCGAATCCACTTCTCCGCTGGCTCGCAGGCACCGAAAACCCCAATGACAGAACCGACTGACACACAGAGCCGCGATTGGAATTCCGTCCCTGATGTTCTCTTGTAGAAGATCTGTAGTCGTATGGACCTACTCAGCACCGTCCGTCTGGCCGCATGCTCGGTGTCTTTGTACCGTCTACTCGTCTGCAACCGGCTGGCTCTTTTCAAGACACCCTGCTTGCTGATGCTCAATCCTCGCAAGTGGCCCAGACACCGACTTGACAATCCTACAGAGGTTGCTGTGGTGCCCCTCGACATGCTACCACTACCCGTCCACCTATCCTTCATGCGCTGCCACTACTGGGCGGGCATGAAGGCCAACTGGATCGTCCTCATCCACCACACCGGTAGTCCGTGGCGTCTCGTGGATATCTACACCCAGCGAGAGATCACCCTTCCATCGTTGGATACCCCGCCATCGAGCCTCGCGGCCCGCCGGACACTCCTGCCTACTACGCACGAGACGCATCAAGCTTTTGGCTCGACCTCTGTTTGCAGAAAGTTGTAATCTGCGAAGTGCCCACACCATCAGAATACTACATGGATTACAAGCTCATTGCCTTGTTCAACATGGGATTAGTCTATCTGGAATCCGGTCGCCATACATGGTTATGGCTCATCATCAATCCTGTTGAGGCAACATTTCTGTCTGATGCTATAGTGCATGATGGCATTGTTTATACGGTCGACGCACAAATTGGCTGCCTATACTGGTGGAATCTATCGTCATGTAATTGTTCAATCTCATCTCATCTTTACCTTATGAATACGACTGCCTGTTCATTTGTTACAAATTTAGAATGCATAGCATGTCTATAACCACATCATTGCTATATGTTCCTCTCATTTCCTAGATTTCTATGAACACACATGTTATTGTTAGAGTTGATATGAGAACAATTGGCATCTAATGATTGTTAGAATACATATTATGAGCATAACATGATGATTGCTATATCTTACTCTCCTTTACAAGATTTTTATAACAACACATGTTATTGCTTAGAGTTGATATGAGAACAATAGTAGTAAGTGCTATGGTAGAATATGAGTAGGCGCTGTCATAGCTGTTTTCCTCTCATTGTTACATGATGTTTGAACCATGACATATTGCTAGAATATGAAAGCCATTGGCTTATTTTTTTAACTTGGGGTATGATTATGACCACGGCATTGCAATTCTCTGTCTATGATATGTGTCACTGTTATAATAATCTTAATTCCACACATACTCTGAACATGATTGTTTATTTTTGTCCTTTTGGTCTCCAATTTGAATTGTTGCAGCAGACGCAAATGCGCTGGCCTTCATGATTCCAGGACCTGGAATCATACCAGCCGATGGGTGGTGGTTTATCGCTCGTTCAGCTGACGGCGGTCATTTGATGCTCATTCGCATGTACCAAATTGACCAAATCATTACATCAAACCACATGCAGTACAATGCGTGGGGCGTTTGTGACATTGATGGCTATGGTTGCTTCGTGTTCGAGAAAGATCCCAGCTCCGTTGGGCCAAGCGTATTCAACTAGAGGTGGGTTTACAACCTCGGCAACCACTCCTTGTTCCTCGGGCTCAATTATCCGATCATCCAACCAATCATCGATCATATCACCGGCGATGATTACTGTGCTATGCAACTTCCATTCGCGAGGGGGGGCTGTGTTTACACATCATACCATGGGTTTCATGAATCACCATATCCAGAGATTCGCCAACACATCTTGTTGCCAGATAATCTTCAGTGTGTGAAAGGCATCAAGCTTCCCTGTGATGGATGGCTTTTGCAAACCCGACATGCGGCAATGTGGTTCATGCCAACAGTAAATATGCACAACTTGATTCATGCTGATATCTAGACTGAGCCATGTATTCTGCTGCTGTAGCACGGCCCTCTTTTGTTGGATATTATGTACTGTTGTTAGTTTGAAGCACTCCTCTGGTTTGAAGGATAGATACCTTCCTGGGATCAAGTGCATCCTAACTCACCTGCGTAGGATGTACTGATAATGATGATGGAGATGTTGTGCAGAAGCCATATATATATATATATATATATATATATATATATATATTGTGACACTAAATACGATTAGTAAGTAGTACAGTAGCAGTACTAGTATACGTCGGTCGAATTATTCATCATGTCCACACATTGAATTGACGTGACAACACGCCGCGGATGAGGTGACACAAGAATCCAGGCGGCATGTTTGGGTATTCTGGACTTCAGATTTGGAGTACCACTTATCTGTCGAAATCCTTCATAATTCACTTAAAACAGTCGATTGATCATACATTGAGTACCATATAACTGGAACTACCGATGCAAGTAGAAGAAGGATTGGCCAGTACTGCCGGCTGGCGTCAAGTTCGATCCCACGGATCAGAAGCTGATCGAGAACCTTGAGGCCAAAGTGAGTGCTGACAGCGCGAGATTTCAGTCTCTCATCGATTTGTTCATACCAACCATCGACATCGAGCACGACATATGCTACACCCAACCTGAGAAACTTACAGGTAAGACACCGATCGGTCGTCTACTTGCACAAACATATTCCTTTGTTTATAGCTCTATTTTTCTTTTTAGACGCTGAACTGGTGAAGCAATTACAATTTGACAGTTAATAAAAAGTGAAACAAGTGACTGCAACATGCCAAAGATGCTATGAAAATGCCAACTAGGTACACTAAAACCTGTATTCCACAATACTACAGGTATCACACTGAGTGGCCTAAGGAAGCATTTCTTCCAGCGCAATTCCAGGGCGTTCAAAAGGGGCATGTGGACGAGGCGCAAGATACGGTCGAAGTGCGGCATGCACGCAATGTGGCACAAGACCGGCAATACCTTGCCAGTGATGGTCAACGGCCGGCAGACGGGCAACAAAAAAGGTTCTGGTGCTGCACACCAACAAGAACTTCGACCAGCAGAGGACCAACTGGGTGATGCACCACTACCACCTCGGGGACCTAGAGAAAGAGAAGGAGTGGGAACTGGTCCTCTGCAAGATTTTCTACCAGACGAACACTAGGGCCAGGAGTAAAAAGATTATAAGTTAGTTTGGTATTGGTAGGTGTACTACCTTGTCATCCACAAGTTGGTATTGTTGTTAACGATCTTTTGGTATGAACTTGCATTTGCTTCCAACCATCATGCCGAGGGTCGACGTGGATATAAAGCTGAATCATTTGTTTCGAAACGAATTTTCAGGCACCTGAGTTTTATTTGATGGGTAGCATAAGCACCCGCCGTTCGAATTCCCAGTTCTCCAATTTTTTTCGAAACAAGTGCATGCACTTATTATCATGATAAAAAAACAATATCCGTGTTGCATCCCAGTTATCAGTCTGTACTTGCAGAATTCTCTCATTTATTGAGAACGTATATTGTTTTTTCAGGTCGAGCAAGTTTCAACTGGGTTGTAGACTGCCCAGGGTTGGTTTTGTTTTTAACAGCCCCAGCCCATGACGACAACGGGGCACAAAGATCCAGCAGGTATCTACTGGCCTCTGGCCCGCTAGCGTTAGTTATATTTTGTCTTTCAACATCCACAGGCAGTTTTTTTACTGAATCAAACACAGAGCCCAGTTCTATTTTCCTCTTGGAACACATGTCCTACATCCGTTTTCTAATCTCTACCTATAGTTTTACTACTTCATATACACGTATCATTATATTGAAAACACATGAAATTCCCTTTTCATATTTACATCCTTATTTTTGTTGTTTTTTCCCACCCAGCGCTGATTTTTGTACCACTGGTTTTCCCTTAAACCAAGTCAATTGTCATACGTCTTATTTGCTTACAAAAACAAAACAATTTTTTTGGCAAATCAATAAGTTCTTAAAAAAATGTTTATCATTTCAGGATTACAATAGTTCGGACTCCACCGAAATATGAAAAATAAGGTTGAACTTTTTGACCGTGGTCCTGGGCAGAAAATGGGCTGTAATAAATTACTTAAGAATTAGCAAATGGGCTGCAAATTATAAAAGTTAGCAAATGGGCTTTATGTTGTCTGCCACATATTTGGAGGCTGACTTGTGGGCCTACTATGTTCATGCATACACAAGGTTTCTCAAAAAAAGAAACTTAGTCAACAATCGACTCTACCAGCGTCAGACCATTAGATGTCAATCTAACGGCAATCGTGCTTCTTCAGTCTCTGATCTTCCTGCCCCAGCCGCCCAAACCAGCGCCGTCGGAACCTCCTGCTCCCACCTCCCGTGGCCAGCAGTGCTGCCGGGCAGGCCTCACGGCCCCATCATACTCGCATGGTCAATGATGTCCATCCAACAACAGTAATGCTTCTTCAACCTCTGGTCCTCTTGCCCCATCCGCCCAAAGTAGCGACGGTCGTGCCGCATGCTCCTGCCTACCATGGCCGGCTGTGCTACCGCGGAGGCCTCACCGTCCCCATACTACTCCCACCGCTGGCCAGGCCAATCCTCCACTCACCCACTCCCCCTGTTATTCTACGATGACGGCAGCCTCACACCGTAGCCGAACCGGTGAACCCTCGTACTACTCTCCGCGTGGGCATCCACTGCCGCGTCTTCCCCGGCTCCGCATCGTCCCCTTCCTAGGCCTCGCCGTCGTCCACCACCGTGGTGCTCTCGGCGCGGCATGGTCAATGTGGTTAACGACCGACTTCCATCAGAAGGGCTGACAGCTGGGTCCACGGCAGCCGCAAGGAAGTGCCTCCTTATTATGCGCAAAATAATTATTCCTCCACCTGACAGCAGGGACCCACCGGACGGGCCACCAGTATTTTGCGGAAAAACGTTTCCCCCTGACTGTTGGGACCCACCGGACGGGACACCGTATTTCGTGAAAAAAACCTTTGCCCCTGACTGCTGGGACCCACCGGACGGACCACCGTATTTCGCGAAAAAATGTTCCCCCCGCTGTCAGCTCGGACCCACCGGAAGTGCCTCCTTATTACGCGCAGGAAAATGAATACTCCCCTGCTAGCTGGGACCCACCATGGTGGGAGGCTAACTTGTGGGCCTACAAAGTTGACGGGGACAGAGGGCTTTGTCAACTTAGTCAATATGAATGATTCTAGCTCCAGTGACCGTACGATGTCCATCCAACGGCCATCGTGCTTCTTCAATCTCTGCTCTTCCTGCTCCAGCCGCTCAAACAAGCGCAGGCGGGACTTCCTGCTCCCTCCTCCCCGTGGCCGGCTGTGCTGCCGTGCAGGCCTCACCGCCCCACTGTACTCCCATCGCTGGCCTAGCCATCCCTCTACTCACCCACACCTGCTGTTATTCTCCGACGAGGGCAGATGAACCAGTAAACCCTCATACAGTCATGCTCCCCTCCGCGTGGGAAACAACTGCTGAGTCTTCCCTGCCTCCGTGTCGTTCCCTTACTAGGCCTCGCCGTCGTCCACCGCCCTGGTGCTCTCGACGCGGCCTGGTCAACATGGTCAACAACCGACATGCATCTGAAGTGGACTGTACTGGAGAGGCTAACAGATGGGTCCACGACTGCACGCAAGGAAATGCCTCCTTATTACGCGCAAAATAATGATTCATCCACCTAACATCGGGGACCCACCGAAAGGGCCTCTGTATTTCATGAAAAAAACGTTACCGCCGCTCACAGCTCAGACCCACTAGCTATATCTTCGCACACAAGGAAGTGCCTCCTTATTATGCACAAAAAAATGAGTACTCCCCCTGTTAGCTGGGACCCAGTATAGTGGCAGGCTGACTTGTGGGCCTACTAAGTTGACGGGGACGGAGGGCTTTGTCAACTTAGTCAATATGCATGCTTCTAGCTCCGGTGTCCGTACGATGTCCATCCAATGGCCATAATGCTTCTTCAACCTCTAGTCTTCTTGCTCCAGCCGCCCAAACCAGCGCCGGTCGTGCCTCGTACTCCTGCCTCCGTGGCCGGCTCCGAGGCGGCGGAGGCCTCACCGCCCCTACTACTCCCATCGCTGGCCAGGCCATCCCTCTACTCACCCACACCCCCTGTTATTCTGCGGAGACGGCAGCCTCACACCGTAGCGAACTAGTGATCCCTCGTACTCCTCTACGCGTGGGCATCCACTACCACGTCTTCCCCGGCTCCGCGTCATCCCCTTCCTAGGCCTCACCATCGTCCACCGCCCTGGTGCTCTCGGCGCGGCGTGGTCAACGTGGTCAAGGAACGGCTTCCATCGGACGTGGACTGTACATGGAGAGGCTGACAGCTGGGTCCACGGCCGCAGCAAGGAAGTGCATCCTTATTACGTGCAAAATAATTATTCCTCCACCTGACAGCGGGGACCCACCGGATGGGCCACTGTATTTCGCGAAAAAATGTTTCGCCCTGAATGCTGGGACCCACTAGCTACATCTTCGCACGTAGGGAAGTGCATCCGAGCAAAAAAAACGGTTCACCCCCCTGACTGATGGGACCCACCAGCTACATCTTCGCAGGCAAGGAAGTGCCTGATAGTTGGGACCCACCTGGTCGAAGCGTACATAGCGTTGTCATTCTGGTCGTGAACGTGTACGTACATATATACTGGTGGATGTAGAGGCACGCACGTGTCATAGTAGAGGCACGCACGTAGCATGTACACGTACGTACAGCGGCCAGGGTGCAAGAAAGAAAATGCGGCCACATATGTGTACATGCAGGCGGGGTCTCGAACGCCTACTCGCGCATACTTACGGCAAAGGCTCGTGTTCATGGGGAGCCAACGGAATGCGTCGTGTTCATGGGGAGGCAACGGAATGCGTCGTGTTCATGGGGAGGCAACAGAATGCGTCGTGTTCATCGGGAGGCAACGGAACGCGTGGGAGCCAACCGACTGGGTCAGAACGGAATGCATGGTCGTGTTCATCGGGAGGGCTTGGACGGAACAGGCGATGGAAATGAGGCCTGGCGTACCGCACAATGGAGGAAACGGACCTCCTATGTTCGGAACGGGGTCCTGTTGATCGGGAGGGGTATGGCGTACCGCAAAATGGAGGAACGGACCTCCTACGGTCGAAACGGGGGTCCTAATGATCGGGAGGGGTGTGGCGTACCGCAAAACAGAGGAAACAGACCTCCTACGGTCGAAACGGGGGTCCTGTTGATTGGGAGGGGTGTGGCCTACCGCAAAACGGACGAAACGGACTTGTGTTGGAGAGCTACGGTCGAAATGGGGGTCCTGTTCATCGGGAGGGCTGTGGCGTACCGCAAAACGGGACTCCACGGGATACTGTTCATCTCCACCGTCGACCTCCTCCAGCCTCCACGGGCTCCTGTTCATCCAGCCTCCACCGCGCGCTACTCCACCGGCTACTGTTCAACCACCCCTCCACGGGCACCCCTCCACCGTCTACTGTTCATCCAGCCCTCCACACCACGGGGTCCTGTTCAACCACCCCTCCACGGGCACCCCTCCATTGTCTATTGTTCATCCAGCCCTCCACACCACGGGGTCATGTTCATCCAGAGGCAACGCCACCGCTCACTGTTCATACAACCCCCCCCCCCCTGCGACGCTCACTGTTCATCCAATCGTTAGTTATATTTTGTCTTACAACATCCGCAGGCAGTTTTTTTACTGAATCAAACACACAACCCAGTTCTATTTTCCTCTTGAAACGCATGTCCTACATTCGTTTTCTAATCTCTACCTATAGTTTTACTAGTTCATATACACATATCATTATATTGAAAACACATAAAATTCCCTTTTCATATTTACATCCTTATTTTTTTGTTTTTTCCCACCCAGCGCTGATTTTTGTACCACTGGTTTTCCCTTAAACCAACTCCATTGTCCCATGTCTTATTTGCTTACAAAAACAAAACAATTTTTTTGGCAAACCAATAAGTTCTTAAAAAAATGTTTATCATTTCGGGATTACAACAGTTTAGACTCCACCGAAATATGCAAAATAAGGTTGAACTTTTTGACCGTGGTCCTGGACAGAAAATGGGCTGTAATAAATTACTTAAGAATTAGCAAATGGGCTGCAAATTATAAAAATAGCAAATGGGCTTTATGTTGTCTGCCATAGATTTGGAGGCTGACTTGTGGGCCTACTATGTTCATGCATAGACAAGGTTTCTCAAAAAAGAAACTTAGTCAACAATCGACTCTACTAGTGTCAGACCGTTAGATGTCAATCTAACGGCAATCGTGCTTCTTCAGTCTCTGATCTTCCTGCCCTAGCCGCCCAAACCAGCGCCGTCGGAACCGCCTGCTCCCGCCTCCCATGGCCAGCAGTGCTGCTGGGCAGGCCTCACAGCCCCACCATACTCGCATGGTCAACGATGTCCATCCAACGACAGTAGTGCTTCTTCAACCTCTGGTCTTCTTGCCCCAGCCGCCCAAAGCAGCACCGGTTGTGCCGCATGCCCCTGCCTCCCGTGGCCGGCTGCGCTGCCGCGGAGGCCTCGCCGTCCCCATACTACTCCCACCGCTAGCCAGGCCATCCCTCCACTCACCCACTCCCCTTGTTATTCTACAGCGACGGCAGCCTCACACCGCAGCTGAACTAGTGAACCCTCGTACTCTTCTCCGCGTGGGCATCCACTGCCGCGTCTTCCCCGACTCTGCATCATCCCCTTCCTAGGCCTCACCGTCGTCCACTGCCGTGGTGCTCTCGGTGTGGCGTGGTCAATGTGGTCAACGACCGACTTCCATCAGAAGGGCTGACAGCTGGGTCCACGGCAGCCGCAAGGAAGTGCCTCCTTATTACGCGCAAAATAATTATCCCTCCACCTGACAGCAAGGACCCACCGGACAGGCCACCAATATTACGCAGAAAAAACGTTTCCCCCCTGACTGTTGGGACCCATCTGACGAGCTGCAATATTTTGGGAAAAAAACCTTTGCCCCTGACTGCTGGGACCCACCGGACGGACCACTGTATTTCGTGAAAAAACATTCCCCCCGCTCTCAGCTCGGACCCACCGGAAGTGCCTCCTTATTACGCACAGAAAAATGAATACTCCCCTGCTAGCTGGGCCCACCATGGTGGGAGGCTGACTTGTGGGCCTACTAAGTTGACGGGCATGGAGGGCTTTGTCAACTTAGTCAATATGAACGATTCTAGCTCCAGTGGTCATACGATGTCCATCCAACGACCGTGGTGCTTCTTCAATCTCTGCTCTTCCTGCTCCAGCCACTCAAACAAGCGCCGGCGGGACTGCCTGCTCCCTCCTCCCCGCGGCCGGCTGTGCTGCCGCGCAGGCCTCACCGCCCCACCGTACTCCCATCGCTGGCCTAGCCATCCCTCTACTCACCCACACCTGCTGTTATTCTCCGGCGAGGGCAGACGAACCAGTAAACCCTCGTACAATCATGCTCCCCTCTGCGTAGGAAACAACTGCCGAGTCTTCCCTGCCTCCGTATCGTTCCCTTCCTAGGCCTCGCCGTCGTCCACCGCCTGGTGCTCTCGACGCGGCCTGGTCAACGTGGTCAACAACCGACATGCATCTGAACTGGACTGTACGTGGAGAGGCTGACAGCTGGGTCCACGACCGCACGCAAGGAAATGCCTCCTTATTACGTGCAAAATAATGATTCATCCACCTGACACCGGGGACCCACTAAAAGGGCCTCTGTATTTCGCGAAAAAACGTTACCACCGCTCATAGCTCAGACCCACCAGCTATATCTTCGCACGCAAGGAAGTGCCTCCTTATTACACAAAAAAAATGAATACTCCACCTATTAGCTGGGACCCAGTATAGTGGCAGGCTGACTTGTGGGCCTACTAAGTTGACGGGGACGGAGGGCTTTGTCAAGTTAGTCAATATGCTCGATTCTAGCTCCAGTGACCATACAATGTCCATCCAACGGCCGTAGTGCTTCTTCAACCTCTGGTCTTCTTGCTCCAGCCGCCCAAACCAGCGCCGATCGTGCCTCGTGCTCCTGCCTCCCATGGCCGGCTGCGATGCGGCGGAGGCCTCACCACCCCCTACTACTCCCACCGCTGGCCAGGCCATCCCTCTACTCACCCACACCCCTTTTATTCTGCGGCAACGGCAGCCTCACACCGCAACAAACTAGTGAGCCCTCGTACTCCTCTACGCGTGGGCATCCACTGCCGCGTCTTCCCCGGCTCCGTGTCGTCCCCTTCCTAGGCCTCGCCGTCGTCCACCGCCCTGGTGCTCTCGGCGCGGCGTGGTCAACGTGGTCAAGGAACGGCTTCCATCGGACATGGACTGTAAGTGGAGAGGCTGACAGCTGGGTCCACGACCACAGCAAGGAAGTGCCTCCTTATTACATGCAAAATAATTATTCCTCCACCTGACAGCGGGGACCCACCGGATAGGCCACCGTATTTAGCGAAGAAACATTTCCCCCTGACTGCTGGGACCCACCAGCAACATCTTCGCACGCAGGGAAGTGCGCCCGGGCAAAAAAAAACGATTCGCCCCCCTGACTGCTGGGACCCACCAGCTACATCTTCGCAGGCAAGGAAGTGCCTGACAGTCGGGACCCACCTGGTCATTCTGGTCGTGAACGTGTACGTACATATATACTGGTGGATATAGAGGCGCGCACGTGTCATAGTAGAGGCGCGCACGTACCATGTACACGTATGTACAGCGGCCAGGGCGCAAGAAAGAAAATACGTCCACGTATGTGTACATACGGGCGGGGTCTCGAACGCCTACTCGCGCATACGTACGGCGAGGGCTCATGTTCATGGGGAGGCAACGGAATGCGTCGTGTTCATGGGGAGGCAACAGAATGCGTCGTGTTCATGGGGAGGCAACAGAATACGCCATGTTATCGGGAGGCAACGGAACGCGTGGGAGCCAACCGGCTGGGTCAGAACGGAATGCGTGGTCGCGTACATCGGGGGGGCTTGGACGGAACAGGTGATGGAAACGAGGCCTGGCGTACCGCACAACGGAGGAAACGGACCTCCTACATTCGGAGCGGGGTCCTGTTGATCGGGAGGGGTGTGGCGTACCGCAAAACGGAGGAAATGGACCTCCTACGGTCGAAACGGGGGTCCTGTTGATCGGGAGGGTGTGCCATACCGCAAAACGGAGGAAACAGACCTCCTATGGTCGAAACGGGGGTCCTAATGATCGGGAGGAGTGTAGCATACCGCAAAACGGACGAAACGGACTTGTGTTGGAGCGCTACGGTCGAAACAGGGGTCCTGTTCGTCGAGAGGGGTGTGGCGTACCGCAAAACGGGACTCCACGGGATACTGTTCATCTCCACCGTCGACCTCCTCCAGCCTCCACGGGCTACCGTCGACCTCCTCCAGCCTCCATAGGCTCCTGTTCATCCAGCCTCCACCGCGCGCTACTCCACCGGCTACTGTTCAACCACCCCTCCACCGTCTACTGTTCATCCAGCCCTCCACACCACGGGGTCCTGTTCAACCACCCCTCCACGGGCACCCCTCCACCGTCTACTGTTCATCCAGCCCTCCACACCACGGGGTCCTGTTCAACCAGAGGCAATGCCACTGCTCACTGTTCATCCACCCCCTCCCGCCGCAATGCTCACTGTTCATCCAATCGATCAGCTTCAGTTAGCAGCAGTAGCGAAGGAATCGCTCAATCGGGTTCAGTTAACAGCCATCGATCGATCGCTCGGGTTCAGTAACGCGTAGCCTGCAGTGCAATCGCTCGGGTTTAGTTAGAGCCCAATGCCTCCCTCGGGTTCAGTTAGAGCCAACGCCTCACACACACGCGCGTACGTGTACGAGAGAAACGTGCATCGCTCGGCCCCCGACCTCCCACCGTAACCGGGAACTCCCCGAAATTTTCCTACCCCTCGCTTCTACCATGGTTTTTTCCGTCATGGACGGCCCAAAGAATTTCATGCAGCTGCGTCTCCGGCCCGCCCAGGACGAAAAGCACATTTTCTGTCATGATTTTTTGTCATAGAAGTAGGAGCCCACCACATATATGATGATACCGGGTTTAGTCACAATTATCGTCATAGAAGTGTCATATGTATGACAAAAAAAAATTCGTTCGACCCAAAATGTCACGGATGTGTCTTTTTTTGTAGTGCAAGAAAAAAAAGACAGGAGAAGATTGGGAAAGAGAGGGTGAATAAAACGGCAAGGGTGAAGTGGGGGAGAGGAAAACGAGAGGCAAATGGCAAATAATGTAAATGCGAGGGGGATGAGTTTGTGAAGGGTACTTGGTATGTCTTGACTTGAGCGAAGACCTCCTCGACGGTGCCAGAAATCCTTCTTGCTACATCTTGAGCTTGCGTTGGTTTTCCTTGAAGAGGAAAGGGTGATGCAGCAATAGTAGCGTAAGTATTTCCCTCAGTTTTTGAGAACGAAGGTATCAATCCAGTAGGAGGCTCCTCAAAAGTCCCACGCACCTACACAAACAAACAAAGAACTCACAACCAACGCAATAAAAGGGGTTGTCAATCCCTCACGGCCACTTGCGAAAATGAGATCTGATAGAGATAGTATGATAAGGTAAATATATTTTTGGTATTTTATAATATAGATGCAAAAAGTAAAGATGCAAATAAAAGTAGATTGAAAGATTATATGATAAAAGATAGCCTGTGGGCCATAGGTTTCACTAGCGGCTTCTCTCAAGATAGCATAAGTATTACGGTGGGTGAACAAATTACTTCCGAGCAATTGATAGAAAAGCGAATAATTATGAGATTATTTAGGCATGATCATGTATATAGGCATCACGCCCGCAACAAGTAGACCGACTCCTGCCTGCATCTACTACTATTACTTCACACATCGACCGCTATCCAGCATGCATCTAAAGTATTAAGTTCATAAGAGCAGAGTAACGCATTAAGAAAGATGACACGATGTAGAGGGATAACTCAAGCAATATGATATAAACCCCATCTTTTTATCCTTGATGGCAACAATACAATACGTGCCTTGCAACCCTTTCTGTCACTTGGTAAGGACACCGCAAGATTGAACCCAAAGCTAAGCACTTATCCCATGGCAAGAAAGATCAATCTAGTAGGCCAAACCAAACTGATAATTTGAAGAGACTTGTAAAGATAACTCAATCATACATAAAAGAATTCAGAGAAGATTCAAATATTTCTCATAGATAAACTTGATCATAAATCCACAATTCATCGGATCTCGACAAACACACCACAAAAAGAGTTTACATCGAATAGATCTCCACAAGAGAGGTGGAGAACATTGTATTGAGATCCAAAAAAGAGAAGAAGCCATCTAGCTAATAACTATGGACCCGAAGGTCTGTGGTAAACTACTCACAACACATCGAAAGGGGCTATGGTGTTGATGTAGAAGCCCTCCATGGTCGATTCCCCCTCCGGCGGAGCACCGACGAAGGCTCCAAGATGGGATCTCGCAGATACATAAGGTTACGGCGGTGGAAATTGTTTTTCATTGGCTCCCTGGATGTTTTTGGGGTACGTAGGTATATATAGGAGGAAGAAGTACGTCGGTGGACGCTCGTGGGGCCCAGGAGACAGGGGGCGCGCCCAGGAGGGGTTGCTACCTCTTGAGCACTGCGTTGGATTTCCCCGAAGAGGAGAGGATGATGCAGCAAAGTAGCGTAAGTATTTCCGTCAGTTTTTGAGAACCAAGGTATCAATCCAGTAGGAGAACAAGCACAAGTCCCTTGTACCTACACAAAACGATAGCTACTCGCAACCAACACTTAGGGGTTGTCAATCCCTTCACGGTCACTTACGAGGGTGAGATCTGATAGAGGTGATAAATAATATTTTTGGTATTTTTGATAGATAGATGCAAAGTAAAAAGTAAAAGGCAAAGTAAAAACAAAGCAAGTAAATAAAGTGATAGAGATTGATATGATGAGAATAGACCCGGGGGCCATAGGTTTCACTAGTGGCTTCTCTCAAGAGCATAAGTATTCTACGGTGGGTGAACAAATTAGTGTTGAGCAATTGACAGAATTGAGCATAGTTATGAGTATATCTAGGCAATGATCATGTATATAGGCATCACGTCCAAAACAAGTAGATCGAAATGATTCTGCATCTACTACTATTACTCCACTCATAGACCGCTATCCAGCATGCATCTAGAGTATTAAGTTAAAAACAGAGTAACGCCTTAAGCAAGATGACATGATGTAGAGGGATAAATTCAAGCAATATGATAAAAAAACCCATCTTGTTATCCTCGATGGCAACAATACAATACGTGCCTTGCAACCCTTTCTGTCACTGGGTAAGGACACCGCAAGATTGAACCCAAAGCTAAGCACTTCTCCCATTGCAAGAACTACCAATCTAGTTGGCCAAACCAAAAAGGATAATTCGAAGAGACTTGCAAAGATAACTCAAACATACATAAAAGAATTCAGAGAAGAATCAAATATTTTCCATAGATAATACTGGATCATAAACCCACAATTCATCGGTCTCAACAAACACACCGCAAAAAGAAGATTACATCGAATAGATCTCCATGAGAGAGGGGGAGAACATTGTATTGAGATCCAAAAAGAGAGAAGAAGCCATCTAGCTACTAGCTATGGACCCGAAGGTCTGAAGTAAACTACTCACACTTCATCGGAGGGGCTATGGTGATGATGTAGAAGCCCTCCGTGGTGGATGCCCCCTTCGGCGGAGCTCCAGAACAGGCCCCAAGATGGAATCTCGTGGATACAGAAGGTTGTGGCGGTGGAATTAGGTTTTTGGCTCCTGTTCTGATTGTTTGGGGATACGTAGGTATATAAAGGAGGAAGGAGTACGTCGGTGGAGCTTCGAGGGGCCCACGAGGTAGGGGGGGCGCCTAGAGGGGGCACGCCCTCCACCCTCGTGGCTGCCTCGTGGCTTTCTTGACGGAGGGTCCAAGTATCCTGGGTCCTATCTGATGAGAAAATCACGCTCCCGAAGGTTTAATTCCGTTTGGACTCCGTTTGATATCCTGTTTCTTCAAAATACTGAAAAAGGCAAAAAACAACAATTCTAGGCTGGGCCTCCGGTTAATAGGTTAGTCCCAAAAGTAATATAAAAGTGGAAAATAAAGCCCAATATAGTCCAAAACAGTAGATAAAGTAGCATGGAGCAATCAAAAATTATAGATACATTGGAGACGTATTAGGGGTGGGCACGCCCTCCGATCTCCTGGCCGCCTCGATTGCTTCTTGACTTGCACTCCAAGTCCTCTGGATCACGTTCGTTCCAAAAATCACGCTCCCGAAGGTTTCATTCCGTTTGGACTCCGTTTGATATTTCTTTTCTTCGAAATACTGAAATAGGCAAAAAAAACAGCAATACAGGCTGGGCCTCCGGTTAGTAGGTTAGTCCCAAAAATGATATAAATATGTAAAATAAAGCCTATAAACATCCAAAACGGGTAATATAATAGCATGGAACAATAAAAATTATAGATACATTGGAGACGTATCAGTATTTTCGTAACTTACCCCACATTTTGGACAAGCGCGTCCCTAAGCCATGGTTCCCCACTGCCATCCCATCCGCCCACCCATTCGTACACCGAGGCCGTGAAAACCCGCGACGAAGCCTCACACCCTGCTCCGTCCGCCACCCAGCCGGAGCCTCTTCCCCGACGATGTCGTCCACAGCAACACCTCGACATCCCTCATCCACCATACCAGATGAGGATCCGTCGTCGATCTCGTCGTCCCGCCAGTTCAGCCACCCCGTTCTCCACCTCCAAGGAGCTGCCCCAACGTTCCCCTCGTCTTTCGCGCCACCTCCATTCCCACACCGCCGTCTTCACCTGCACCACCGGAAGAGCATCATCATCACCGTTTCCTCGGATGAAGCTGCAGCCTAATCAGTGCCACCAAAGAGGTTGTACACTAATCGCCGCAGTTTCTTCTTGATTCGATCTCACAGTGTTGCCGACGCTCGATCCCGAGCCGACACGATGCGGCTCCATCCACGGCGGCGTCGCCGGCCACTTCCTCCACGACGTCACTCCTTCGGCGGCAACATCCACATCAGTAGGAGCTGCTACTCTGCTCTTGCTCTCGGTCCCCTGTCTGGTCTACTCTTGCTATTGCTCTTGCTCGCGCTGCTGCTCTCGCTCTTGCTCTTGCTTGTGATGCTGCTCCGATTTAGCTACACTTCAGTCGATTGAGTCGACTTTTGGGTCAGTCGATTTTCAGGGGGTGGGGGGCTTGCCGGGGTGAAGGAAGAACCAGCCGCAGCGGGGAGGGGGTTCGCCGGAGAGGTGCCCCACTATGTATCTTAGGGTTCAGGGTGGGGCGGTGGTCGCCTGCGGTGGCGGGGCGGTGGCGTGGGGATCGCCGGAAGAAAAATCTTGGCACGGGGGGGGGGGGCCTAGAGGGATGGCCAGGGCGGCGGTGGACCAGCGGTGGGGAGTGTTTTCGGGGCGGGCGGGGCAGCGCACCTTCGACCGCGGGCGGCGGAGGGGGGGGGGGTGCTGTTTGGCCGGTGGTGGCTGGCGACTCAGGGGGGTGGAGGTTGAAGATGAACTTCAGGCCCTTGATTTCGTATCCAATGGCTGCAAAATCGACTGGCCAGAGATGAAAAAGTCAGTCGACTGACGTGTAGCCTCACCTTTCTAGTGCGTTCAGTTTAGACAGCAAAATTCAGTTTCGATAGTTAAGTTCAGTTTCGACAGTTAAGTTCAGTTTCGACAGTTAAATTCAGTTTCGGCAGTTAAGTTCAAAGAAAAGCGGCTGATGTATTTTACATCTAGCACTTTGTGGTTATGTATTTTACGTCATGTATTGGAGATGCTGTTAGAATTCCACTCAGGTTAACGTTATCTCTCTTGTCCTGCTTCAGCCTCGGCGTCGTAAAACTCACCGGAGCTGCTCCAACGACGAAACCCTCCGTCACAGCGGAGCAGTACATCGGGCTCCATCTCCAGACGCCTAAGATCTTATTCCCCACCTCCGACAGCCAAGTCAGCCGGAGCATCCTCACCGGCCATCCCAATCACGTTGAGATCAACATGGCTTCGCCAAAGAGGTTGTACACTTGTTGCGTCTCTTTTTGACTCTACATATTATATATATTGTCCACTGAGCACACATAGTAACGGGAAATACGATTATTTTATCCTACTATATGACAATCAGTGAGGTACCAAGCAACTTAGCTTTCCGTGATGGACTCTCTTGAACGCCATCATTATTTCTCTCTGCGCATTTGAGATGTGCATTTGTCGATGGCCCTGGGAGTTGAGCTAGTAGGGCAGTGTCCTGGGTCCAAAGTAATAGAAGTAGCACAAAAACATTTTTTTAGTGTAGGCTTTTCCTTGCTCAAGCCTGCCTACTAGAATCACCAGTGCTTGAAAGGAGAAGTGAATGAAAAACATAGGAATTGTAATGTTTCCGATGGTACTACTATTCATGAATTTGGTTCAAAGGAATGGAGCAAAGGAAAACTGTAGGATTTGTTCCTTTAGTGTCTCCTTGAAAGAAAAAATGTAGGAATTTTAATTTTCACTTGTCCTCCTTTTCAAATCCCTATTCATGAAGCACAAGACTAAGAGATAGTAGCATAATAGCATTATAACCGTACATTTTCTTGTGGTTTGACTTAATCTCACCATGCTTCTTTGCATCTTGTGATCTTCCAATTGAATCAAACACCCAGATTGGCAGAAATCCTGTGTTTTTAAATTCTCTGTTTTGCACGTGCATTCCTATCCTATTCCTGTCAATTTCCTATCCTTGCATTGTTGGAATCCTCCAATTCAAACGAGCCCTTACGGAATTACTTCTCTGACAGATAGTTGTCAAAGAAAACCTTGTGTGGTTTGTCCCGCTCCTGCTGCGCCATTGTCCACCCCAGCTCAGCTGCTCCAACGACAGAAGGGTCCAGCATAGCAGGGATCCGGCCTCCAGACTGTCTTTCACCGCCTCAGATCTTCTTCCCCGCCACCGACAGCCATGAAAACTGCATTACCATCATCAACCGAGAATATGACCTCGAGAACTACACGGGTCCGCAAGAGAGGTCGCACTCTTTCGTGTCTGCTTACGTTATGCATCGCTTAATATTACATGCTACTTTATCGTCCTGTTCACTAATTAGACTCTAAGTTAGCTCCAAACTAATGGAAAAAACTTGAGTTTTTAAATGGTTGTGGGGTACATATCATGGCCGCAATCAATAGTATCTATCTACTATCTGGTTAATCTCCGGTGTCTACTGTGAGTTTCATGTTGGGTGGGAAACAAACAGTAAAGAAGCCACTATCTGTATTTTTTAACTCAAGCCATTATCTGCCTGCTATTATTGGTTTTGGGTCTATCCACAGGTTGCTACCATCACTCTGGATTTCTGCATGCACTCCTTGCATAATCTCACTATGTTTTATTCCTATGCATGACAGTTATTGTAAACAATGGAACTGAACATGTGGAGAAAATGAGACGAGCCTTGCGTGGCAATAAAATTTCTTGCAGGCGTCGCTGCATGGTAGACGCAAAGGCAGCCCCCCCCTCCACGCATTTCGGATTGTAATCGATAGGAAGATATCTATTCTGAGGGGGATTCAGAAGGAGAAGACAACTCCTATTTACCCCCTGAGGTCTTTGATCTAACTTGGCATGCTGACATTGGTTATATCATGCATATGGTGCCTTGCATTGCTTACTTTATACATCAAATATGTCATCTGCTTAGTTTCGACATCCTTTGTGTGAATTCCATCTGTTTAGTTTATTCATCTTTTATGTGAATTATGCAACACCATCTTGTTTAGCTAGGCATCATATATGTGAATTTTGCAATGCCATCCTGCTTAGTCAGTTATCTTATATGTAAATTATATCAGGCCATCCTTTTTTTCGGTTACATATTACATTTGTCAACAATGTTATTACATTCAACTGCTCTTCGTGTGCATCAGCCATTTGACATGGTGATTGATACGTCCATTTTGCATCATGCTTTTATATCGATATTTATGGCATTATGGGCTGTTATTTCACGTTATGTCATAATACTTATGGCTATTCTCTCTTATTTTACAAGGTTTACCATGAAGGGGGGGAATGCCGGCAGCTGGAATTCTGGCTGGAAAAGGAGCAAATATTGCAGACCTATTCTATGCAACTCCAAAAGTCCTGAAGCTCCATGGAATATATTAAAATAAATAAAGAAAAATCGTTGCCAAAGATGAAGGCCAGGGGGCCCACACCCTGCTCACGAGGGTGGGGGGCGCGCCCCCTCCCCCTGGGCGCGCCCCCCTACCTTGTTGGCCCCCTGGTGGCTCTCCGATGCCCATCTTCTCCTATATGAGCTCTTTCGATGAGAAAAAAATCAGAAGCAACCTTTCGGGACGAGACTCCGCCGCCACGAGGCGGAACCTTGGCGGAACCAATCTAGGGCTCCGGCAGAGCTGTTCTGCCAGGGACACTTCCCTCCGGGAGGGGGAAATCATCGCCATGATCATCACCAACGCTCCTCTCATCGGGAGAGGGCAATCTCCATCAACATCTTCATCAGCACCATCACATCTCAAACCCTAGCTCATCTCTTGTATCCAATTCTTGTCTCCAAGTCCGGGATTGGTGCTAGTAGGTTGCTAGTAGTGTTGATTACTCCTTGTAGTTGATGCTAGTTGGTTTATTTGGTGGAAGATTATATGTTCAGATCCTGTATGCATATTATTACCCCTCTGATTATGAACATGAATATGCTTTGTGAGTAGTTACGTTTGTTCCTGAGGACACGGGAGAAGTCTTGCTATTAGTAGTCATGTGAATTTGGTATTCGTTCGATATTTTGATGAGATGTATGTTGTCTAACCTGTAGTGGTGTTATGTGAACGTCGACTATATAACACTTCACCATTATTTGGGCCTAGAGGAAGGCATTGGGAAGTAATAAGTAGATGATGGGTTGGTAGAGTGACAGAAGCTTAAACCCTAGTTTATGCATTGCTTCGTAAGGGGCTGATTTGGATCCATATGTTTCATGCTATGGTTAGGTTTACGTTAATACTTTTTTGTAGTTGCAGATGCTTGCAATAGAGGTTAATCATAAGTGGAATGTTTGTTCAAGTAAGAACAGCACCCAAGCACCGGTCCACCCAAATATGAAATTATCAAAGTACCGAACGCGAATCATATGAGCGTGATGAAAACTAGCTTGACGATATTCCCATGTGTCATCGGGAGCGCTTTTCCTATTATAAGAGTTTGTTCCAGCTTGTCCTTTTCTACAAAAAGGATTGGGCCACCTTGGTGCACCTCATTTACTTTTGTTACTTGTTGCTCGTTACAATTTATCTTATCACAAAACTATCTGTTACCACTTATTTCAGTACTTGCAGAGAATACCTTGCTGAAAACCGCTTATCATTTCCTTCTTCTCCTCGTTGGGTTCGACACTCTTACTTATCGAAAGGAATACGATAGATCCCCTATACTTGTGGGTCATCAAGACTCTTTTCTGGTGCCGTTGCCGGGGAGTGTAGCGCCTTTGGTAAGTGGAATTTGGTAAGGAAAAATTTATATAGTGTGCTGAAATTTTCTGTCACTTGTTACTATGGAAAGTGAATCTCTGAGGGGCTTGTTCGGGGTATCTTCACCCCGTACAGTAGAGCAAAGAGTTTCTCCTCAGCCTGGTGAACCTATTGAAAATGAAACTCCTTTTGAATTTCCTTCGGGTATTATGGAAAAACTGCTGGCTAATACTTTTACATGAGATGGAACAAAGCATCCTGACGAGCATCTACGCTATGTGGATGTTATTTGTGGATTATTTAAGCTTGCAGGTATACCCGATGATGTTGTTAAGAAGAAGGCTTTCCCTTTATCTTTGGAGGGAGACGCATTGACATGGTATAGGCTATGTGATGATACGAGATCATGGAACTATAAAAGAGTGATATTGGAATTTCATCAGAAGTATTACCCTATGCATCTTGTTCATCGTGATCACAATTATATATATAATTTTTGGCCTCGTGAAGGAGAAAGAATCGCTCAAGCTTGGGGGAGGCTTAAATCAATGTTATATTCATGCCCCAATCATGAGCTTCCAAGATGAATAATTATGCAAAGTTTTTATGCTCGGCTTTCTCATAATAATCAAACCATGCTCGATACTTCTTGTGCTGGCTCTTTTATGATGAAGACTATTGAATTCAGATGGAATTTATTGGATAGAATTAAACGCAACTCTGAAGATTGGGACCTCGACGAAGGTAAGGAGTCAGGTATGACACCTAAGTTTGATTGTGTTAAATCTTTTATGGACACCGATATTTTCCGTAAGTTTAGCACTAAATATGGACTTGACTCTGAGATAGTAGCTTCTTTCTATGAATCTTTTGCTACTTATGTTGATCTCCCCAAGGAGAAGTGGTTTAAATATCATCCTCCCATAGAAGTAAAAGTATCTGCACCTATTAAAGTTGAAGAAAAGACCATCACTTATAACGATCCTATTGTTCCCACCTCTTATGTTGAGAAACCACCTTTCCCTGCTAGAGTAAAGGATCATCCTAAAGCTTCAACTATTGTTCGTAAAAGCAATACTAGAACTTATACACCTCCTGAGAAAGTCAAAGTAGAACCTAATATTGCTATTGTTAAAGATCTCTTGTCTGATAATATTGATGGGCATGTCATTGAATTCTCTGGTGAAACTGCTAGAATTGCTAACCCCTGTGATAGAGATAAACATAGACCCGTGGTTGGTGTGCCTGTTATTTATGTTAAAATAGGAGATCATTGTTATCTTGGCTTATGTGATATGGGTTCTAGTGCTAGTGTTATACCCATTGACTTATATAAAGAAATTATGCATGATATCGCACCTCCTGAGTTAGAAGATATTGATGTTACAATTAAACTTGCCAATAGAGATACTATATCTGCAATGGGAATTGTTAGAGATGTTGAAGTCTTGTGTGGTAAAACCAAATATCCCGTTGATTTTCTTGTTCTTGGTTCTCCACAAGATAGCTTTTGTCCCATTATATTTCGTAGACCCTTCTTGAATACTGTTAATGCTAAGATAGACTGCGAAAAGAATGTTGTTACTATTGGCTTGGATGATATGGTTCATGAGTTTAATTTCTCTAAATTTAGTAAACAACATCGTGAGGAAGAATTGCCTAGTAAGGATGAAATTATTGGTCTTGCTTCTATTGCCGTGCCTCCTAGTGATCCTTTGGAACACTATTTGCTAGACCATGAAAATGATATGTTTATGGATGAAAGAAGGGAAATAGATGAAGTATTCTTTAAACAAGAACCTATTCTGACACACAATTTGCCCGTTGAAATCCTAGGGGATCCTCCTCCACCCAAGGGTGATCCCATGTTTGAGCTTAAACCGTTGCCTGATAATCTTAAGTATGCTTATCTTGATGAAAAGAAAATATATCCTGTTATTATTAGTGCTAACCTTTCAGAGCAGGAAGAAGAAAGATTATTGAAAACTCTAAAGAAGCACCGTGCCGCTATTGGATATACTCTTGATGATCTTAAGGGCATTAGTCCCACTCTATGTCAGCATAAAATAAATTTGGAAGCGGATGCCAAACCAGTTCATGATCCTCAATGACGTTTGAATCCTAAAATGAAAGAAGTGGTAAGAAAAGAAATACTCAAGCTTCTGGAGGCAGGTATAATTTATCCCGTTGCTGATAGTCAGTGGGTAAGTCATGTCAATTGTGTCCCTAAGAAGGGAGGTATTACTGTTGTCCCTAATGATAAAGATGAATTGATCCCGCAAAGAATTATCACAGGTTATAGGATGGTAATTGATTTCCGTAAATTAAATAAAGCTACTAAGAAAGATCATTACCCCTTACCTTTTATTGACCAAATGCTAGAAAAATTATGCAAACATACACATTATTGCTTTCTAGATGGTTATTCTGGTTTCTCTCAAATACCTGTGTCGGCTAAAGATCAATCAAAGACTACTTTTACATGCCCTTTTGGTACTTTTGCTTATAGATGTATGCCTTTTGGTTTATGTAATGCACCTACTACCTTTCAAAGATGCATGATGGCTATATTCTCTGACTTTTGTGAAAAGATTTGTGAGGTTTTCATGGACGACTTTTCCGTCTATGGTTCCTCTTTTGACGATTGCTTGAGCAATCTTGATCGAGTTTTGCAGAGATGTGAAGAAACTAATCTCGTCTTGAATTGGGAAAGTGCCACTTTATGGTTAACAAAGGTATTGTCTTGGGGCACAAAGTTTCTAAAAGAGGTATTGAAGTTGATAAAGCCAAGGTTGATGCTATTGAAAAGATGCCATGTCCCAAGGACATCAAAGGTATAAGAAGTTTCCTTGGTCACGCCGGATTTTATAGGAAGTTCATTAAGGACTTCTCGAAAATTTCTCGGCCTCTGACTAATTTATTACAAAAAGATGTACCATTTGTCTTTGATGATGATTGTGTAGAAGCATTTGAAATACTTAAGAAAGCATTAGTCTCTGCACCTATTGTTCAGCCACCTGATTGGAATTTACCCTTTGAAATTATGTGTGATGCTAGTGATTATGCTGTAGGTGCTGTTCTAGGGCAAAGAGTTGATAAGAAGTTAAATGTTATCCATTATGCTACTAAGACTCTAGACAATGCTCAAACAAATTATGCCACTACCGAAAAGGAACTTTTAGCAGTTGTGTTTGCTTGTGATAAATTCAGACCTTATATTGTTGATTCTAAAGTAACTATTCACACTGATCATGCTGCAATTAAATATCTTATGGAAAAGAAAGATGCTAAACCTAGACTTATTAGATGGGTTCTCTTGTTGCAAGAATTTGATTTGCATATTGTTGATAGAAAAGGAGTTGAGAACCCCGTTGCGGACAACTTATCTAGGTTAGAGAATTTTATTGATGACCCACTACCTATTGATGATAGCTTTCCTGATGAACAATTAAATGTCATAAATACTTCTCGTAGTACTCCATGGTATGATGATTATGCTAATTACATTTTTGCCAAATTTATACCACCTAGTTTCACATACCAGCAAAAGAAAAGGTTTTTCTATGATTTAAGGCATTACTTTTGGGATGACCCACATCTTTATAAAGAAGGGGTAGATGGTGTTATTAGACGTTGTGTACCTGAGCATGAACATGAACAGATCCTACGCAAGTGCCACTCCGAAGCTTATGGAGGGCACCACGCTGGAGATAGAACTGCACATAAGGTACTACAATCCGGGTTTTATTGGCCAACTCTCTTCAAGGATGCCCGTAAGTTTGTTTTGTCTTGCGATGAATGTCAAAGAATTGGTAATATTAGTAGACGTCAAGAAATGCCTATGAATTATTCACTTGTTATTGAACCATTTGATGTTTGGGGCTTTGATTATATGGGACCTTTTCCTGCCTCTAACGGATATACACATATTTTAGTTGCTGTTGATTACGTTACTAAGTGGGTAGAAGCTATTCCAACTAGTAGTGCTGATCATAACACTTCTATTAAAATGCTTAAGGAAGTTATTTTTCCGAGGTTTGGAGTCCCTAGATATTTAGTGACTGATGGTGGTTCACACTTTATTCATGGTGGTTGGTGTCAAAACCGGCGGATCTCGTGTAGGGTGTCCCGAACTGTGCGTCTAGGCGGATGGTAACAGGAGACAAGGGACACGATGTTTTACCCAGGTTCGGGCCCTCTTGATGGAGGTAAAACTCTACGTCCTGCTTGATTAATATTGATGATGTGTGTTACAAGAGTAGATCTACCACGAGATCAAGGAGGCTAAACCCTAGAAGCTAGCCTATGGTATGATTGTTGTTCGTCCTATGGACTAAAGTCATCCGGTTTATATAGACACCGGAGAGGGCTAGGGTTACACAGAGTCGGTTACAATGGTAGGAGATCTACATATCCGTATCGCCAAGCTTGCCTTCCACGCCAAGGAAAGTCCCATCCGGACACGGGACGAAGTCTTCAATCTTGTATCTTCATAGTCTTGGAGTCCGGCCGATCATGATAGTTCGGCTATCCGGACACCCCCTAGTCCGGAACTCCCTCAGTAGCCCCTGAACCAGGCTTCAATGACGACGAGTCCGGCGTGCATGTTGTCTTCGGCATTGCAAGGCGGGTTCTTCCTCCGAATAATTTATAGAAGATTGTGAACACCAGGATAGTGTCCGGCTCTGCAAAAATAAATTCCACGTACCACCGTAGAGAGAATAATATTACACAAGTTCAATCTGCTGACGTATTTTGTGGCGTGACGTTACACCATTACCAAGCCTTTACTCGAATTGTTTTTATTGTATCACCTTAGCGCATTTAGCGAGGCGGTTTCCTTGGCACGTCTTGTCGAAGCAGAGATCGTGTTCCCCTAACTCCGGGATTCCCATCAATACGGACGTGGGTAACCCAACCGCGCCATTGATTGTGACGCTTGGGAGATAAGCGAGTTTTACCAGGCCGGTGGGGACACATGTTTTTGTCCGCCCATATAAGGGGGTAAAGATCCAACCCTTTTACCTGCGCCTTCTTCCTCCTTGGCTTATCCATCTCTGTGAACTCGAGCTCCAGCACCCAAGTCCGCACTTCTCACCTCAACCTTCTCCAACTATGTCCAGAGCGGGAGGCAAGTGGATGGCCTCCTCCATCACGGAGGGGCAGATCCAGAAGCTGCGCGACGCCGGATATTTGTCCAGCAACATCGCGCACCATCGGGGAGCTCATTCCCACCCCCAGGCCCCATGAGAGGGTAGTATTTCTTCCGCGGACTGGGCTTCCCACTTCATCCCTTTGTCTGGGGGCTCATGTTCTACTACGGCCTAGATTTCCATGATTTGGCCCCGAATTTCATCCTCAACATCTCGGTGTTTATCGTCGTGTGCGAGGCCTTCCTCTGCATCCAGCCCCACTTCGGCTTGTGGCTCAAGACCTTCAGTGTCAAGCCGAAGGTTGTGAAGGGCAGCCAAGCGGAGTGCGGAGGCGCCATGGTGGGTAGGATGTCCCACGTTACGTGGCTGGAGGGCACTTTTGTGGAAACCATTAAGGTGTGGCAATCGGGGTGGTTCTACATCACCGAGCCGCGTGACCCTGATTGGGCAGCGGCCCCCGAATTCAGATCCGGCATCGCTACACGGCTCACCTCCTGGAAAGAGAGTGGCCGGATCTGGGGCGATTCGGAGGAGCTGACCGGACTCCAAGCCTGTATCCAAAAGTTGGTGGACAAGAAGCTCAAGCTTGTCAACGTAGTCCAGGTCATGCTCATCTGCCGGATTCTCCCGTGCCAACGACGGGGTTTCAACATGTGGGAGTTCGATCTGGCGCAGCACTAGACCCTGAGCGGACTCTTCGACACTACGTACGAAGATGTCTGGAAGGTGTTGTTCAAGGGCGCCGAGGCTCCCGCATCCGCTACCGAAGATCGCGGATTCCGCTCGCAGCGTCCAGCTGATGAGGTAAGTGATTTTGCCACTTGTTTTCCATAGTTTGACTCTATGCGGGATCTAAACTCCCTTTACCTTTGACGGAACTGGCTGGCGAAGGCCGAACGGACTATCTGTCCGGCCCCATTACCAGAGGACCCAGCGGACCCCCGCCTAACGGGGCTGCTGGCTCCGGCACCCCGTGTCCGGCACCCCACGTGGTGCCGGAGAAGAAGGCCAAGAAGAAGGCCACGGGGACTCGGAAGAGTTCCCGTTTTCAGGTGCTATCGGATGATGAATCCGAGGCCGACTCCTCCCACCAAGGTGAGGAGGAGAAGAAGAAAGCCTCTCCCCCAGCGGGGGGAGGGAAGAAAAGGAAGGCCTCCCCAACAATGGAGGCCGAAGGGTCCAAGAAGGAAAAAACTCTTCCCCCGGACTGCTCCGCCAACGCCAGTGACGACGCCGAGGACTAGCCTCCAAGGGCCAAGCCCCTGGCGAGATCGTAAGTATCCGGACTCCCGAATAACTTCAAGGTTTTTCTTTTTCGCCACATAATGTCTTTCTAATGCCGCATACAACCCTGCAGTCTGCCCAAGGTTGATCTTCCCGCTTCGTCGAGCGGGTCCTTAGGTGCGTCGGATATGGATTCTCTTCCGACTGCCTCCACCCCCCGTGCCACGGATGATGCCGAGGTGGGATCCCAGGAAGGGACCCACCAGGAGGAGGAGGCTCCGGAGGTGTCACAGGACAACCTCCCGGACTTTGCACCGGACTCGGCCCCAGAACCCACAGTAGCTCCGGAGTCCGGCGGGCGACCCCTTCACAAGAAGGGCAAGACCGTGACGCCGGCTGCTTCCATCCAACCAGAGGCGCTGGATAATTTGCTGGAGGCGCTCAATGGCGCCTCCATCAAAGAGGAACACCGCACTGTTATGAGTGCGGTGATTCAAAAGGTTCAGCTTGCCAAGAGGGGGCTGACCGAAGCCTGCAGCAGCCTTCTAACAGGCTTTGAGGTAAGAGTTTCAATATGTATAAAATGGTACCGCATAGACAGTAGCCCCTGATGCTCGGTTCGGTGTTCGGAAAGAGAAGCCGGACTGAGGATCTAAAAAGATATACGCAGGAGTCATAATAAATATGTCAGTATGGGATTGCAGGCTGCGCTGCTGACCTCTGCCGCACTGACTGCGGAGGTCAATACATTGAAGGAAAGCCTCGAGCGGTCCGAGAACAAGCTCGGTCGTGCCAAGAAGCAGCTCGAGGACAAGGAAGGTGAGTAACACCTTACTAAAATTGTACCTTACAGAAAAGGATTTTGGTTGCAAAAAGAATGACAAGGATAACGTGGGTATTGCAGGGGCCACTAATGAGGTGGCGACCCTGAAAGAGGCGGTGGCCGCGGCTGAACGCAATGCGGCCGCGGAGTGCACCGAGCGAGAGAAGCAGGAGGTGCGGGTGGCGAAGGTACAGCATGAGCTCCAGGATCTCGTGAAAAAATATGAGAGCCTGGAGCGTGACTCGAAGTCTCAAGAGTCTGAGCTTGCAACGGCTCTTGAGAGTGCCAAAGCCGCTAAGGCCGAAGCCTACAAGGCCCTCCAGGAAATTGAGGCGTTGAAGAAAATAGCAGCGGGTAAGGCATTTTTCATGCAAAGTAAGCATGTGAGTGTTAATTACCTGTTGCTTACCCGAATTCGGAGCTCTCCAGGAGCGTTCACAGATCTTCCTCGTAGCGTGCCCGATGCTGCCGCATTCTACCGGGCTGAGGAGGGGAGCTCAACGGAGAAGGTCTTCTGGTCTTAGTATGCTGAGGCCGGACATCCGGTGCCCCTTAGCGACCAGTTGAAGCAGCTGGTCGAGCTCCACAAGGCGGCCGAAAAGGCCATGAAGGGCCTCATAGTTTGGCTGTGGCCTAAGGAGGCCATGCCTGTGAGCTACTTTGGCCTAGTGCGGCGGCTGGTGGATGCGTGCTCGTGGGTTGAAGTCATCAAGCACTCCGCCTGTATTAAAGGTGCCCGTCGGGCCCTTGCCCGCGCAAAGGTGCACTGGGGTAAGATGGATGCCCAGAAGCTTTGTGACGGACCTGCCACCGGAGGGCAAGGAGCATCGCACGCCCGAGATGTATTATAAGAGTGTGCTGAAGGGCGCCCGCACTATTGCGGGTGAGTGCTCCAAAGATGTAATATTTGAGTAGACTCGCATTTTGTTATCCTGTGCGCTGAAAACTTAGTTCATATGCGCTAAGCAACGCTTGTTAATTTAAAATATTACCTTCTGTGTGGCTGTTTATCAAATCTAAGAGATGGCAAGTCGTCGGCTTCAGCCCCCATGCCACGAGTGCTGGGGTGTTCGGGATAAACTTGAGCACTCTTGTTCCCATTTTTGGGTCCATCTAGGGAGGCGCTCAACATAGCGAACAAGGCAACCGGACTTATAATGCTTGAACACTCTCACTTAGCCATAGAATTCTATAATTTTAAATTTTGGCGAAGCCCCTAGTCTTCGGAAGGCCGAATTTGGGGCGCTATCAACGCCTGGGCCGGACAAGATCCGGCTCCTCGCTCTAAGCGGCATAAGTCTTTAAGGACTCGCAAAAAACCTCTCGAACAGCGACCGGCTCTCGCCTCATCATGGCGGTCAGTTTTAGCTTTCTCCACTAAGGCGTTAACCCAGCTCAACTGGGGCGCAATCGCAGTGGTTCTCCCAGTGCTACCTTAGCCGGTACAACGGAACGTAAGGTACCAAAACATGGGAGCCGGGCAAACCCAACTATTGACCCAAGACATGATTCGGAGCCGATGCATATAGTGCTATAAGTTCGGGGTGCCGCACTTGTGAAAGTGTTCGGACTTATCACACCATGATGCGGGAAACATAAGCCCCTGGTGTATTTTAGCCGTACCAAAGTGTACGGATGCAACATGCCGTAAATGAACATATGTATAAAAAGGAAATGCAATTATAAGCAAAAAGGTCCTACATTGTTTATTTAAGAAAGACTGCTGTAAGTGCAGAACGATACAAATGGTGCGATAAGCAAGGGATGGGACTGTTAAACATGTCCCCCTCCAGTGGTAGGCTGCCGAATGGTGCATAAAACAGATTTAATGCTCGTAATGGAGACCACCTGGATATTCGTTGTAGCCTTTATCCTTCCCTGGCTGTTGCATCGTGAGTTCGGCAGGTCTGCTGCCGGACAGGGCCTCTAACAAACGGAGTCCTGTGGGTAAAAAAGGAAAAAGAAAAGAAAAAAGAATGACACACTTGAGAACCCCTGGTGTGGTTGAGCCGCAGTCTGGGCCTATCGTGGTCGTGCCCCTTTCCCCATGCCCATGGTATATTCAGAGCGTAATGGTGTACGCGAAGGACCTGTTTTGACGTTTTACAGGGGTTGGGGTTGGGGCCGCACTGCTACACGTGCTCGGAACATGCCAGGTGGTCTTGTTGTAGGTTACTCCGGGCGCGCTTAGCTGTGTCCGGCCGCTTAACGGCCAGACTCGAAAATTGCCTTAAGAGGCTGCATTGTACTTCTGCTGCGAGAGCCGCCGTATGTTCCTCCGTTCGGAGAGAATGTTCAGTGTTTTCGTTGACCGTGATGACTCCTCAAGGGCCTGGCATCTTGAGCTTGAGGTATGCGTAGTGCGGCACCGCGTTGAACTTTGCAAACGCGGTACGTCCGAGTAGGGCATGATAGCCGCTGCGGAACGGAACTATGTCGAAGATTAACTCCTCGCTTCGGAAGTTATCCGGGGATCCGAAGACCACTTCCAGTGTGACTGAGCCTGTATAGTTGGCTCCTACTCCTGGTATGACGCCTTTAAAGGTCGTCTTGGTAGGTTTAATCCTTGAGGGGTCTATGCCCATTTTGCGCACTGTATCCTGATAAAGCAGGTTCAGGCTGCTGCCGCCGTCCATCAGGACTCTTGTGAGGTCGAATCCATTGACGATTGGGTCTAGGACCAATGCGGTGAATCCGCCGTGGTGGATGCTGGTGGGGTGGTCCCTTCGGTCAAAAGTGATCGGGCAGGAGGACCATGGATTGAACTTCTGGGCAACTGGCTCCATCGCGTATACATCCCTGAGTGCACGCTTCCGCTCCCTTTTGGGTATGTGCGTTGCGTATATCATGTTCACCGTCCGCACCTGTGGGGGGAAACCCTTCTGTCCTCTATTGTTCGGCGGTCGGGTCTCTTCCTCGTCATCGCTATGCAGCCCCTTGTCATTGTTTTCGGAAATTAACTTGCCCGCCTGCTTGAATACCCAACAGTCCATGTTGGCGTGGTTGGCTGGTTTTTCGGGGGTGTCGTGTATCTGGCACGAGCGATCGAGTATTCGGTCCAAATTGGACGGACCCGGAGTAGTTCTTTTGAATGGCTTTTTCCGCTGACCGGGTTTAGAGCCTCTGAATCCGGGATTGACTGCCGTATCCTCACTATTGTCGTTGTTGATGCGGTGTTTGTTTTTGTTACGACGCGACCTGCCATTTCGGTCCTTGAAATCCGGACTGCCAGAATTTTTGCTGAGGTTGTTGCTGCGTGCTAGCCAGCTGTCCTCACCCGCGCAGAAGCGGGTCATGAGTGATGTGAGGGCTGCCATGGATTTTGGTTTCCTGTCCAAGGTGCCGGGCAAGCCACTCATCGCGGATGTTATGCTTGAAGGCCGCGAGGGCCTCCGCATCCGGACAGTCGACGATTTGGTTTTTCTTGGTTAAGAACCGTGTCCAAAATTGTCTGGCCGATTCATCTGGCTGCTGAATTATGTGGCTTAGGTCATCAGCGTCTGGTGGTCGCACATACGTGCCTTGGAAGTTATCGAGGAATGCGGCTTCCAGGTCTTCCCAACTCCCAATTGACTCTGCTGGCAAGCTGTTAAGCCAATGCCGAGCTGGTCCTTTAAGCTTGAGGGGTAGATATTTGATGGCATGAAGATCGTCACCGCGGGCCATGTGGATGTGAAGAAGATTGTTAGGACCCCGACTCAATGTCACATCGATCTAGCCTGTAACACCTCATATCACTTTGCGGCCTCACGCACGGTATTCCCACGGGTGTCGCCTTACCTTTGCCCGGGACCGTTTGCGCCTTTTGGCTCACGTATATGATGATGTCGCTAGCATCCATATGATAAGGAGCCTGGGCTGACATGATTAGTCGTAAACCCAAAGTGGCACAGACTTACAGGGACAGGCATCCATGACCCAGCATCGAACGTGTCGGTCATCAGCAAGTGGGTCCGGGCTGTAGCACTGGGCTAGCAGGACTCCGGTAAACCGGGCTGTAGCGGGCTAACAGGGCTCCGGTACTCAATGCGTGACATTTCCCCGAAGGGACAGACACAGGAACGAAGAAGGACACATGCCGGCCAGCCTAAGTGTTCCGGAGCAGTAGCAAGCTACCATGGCTCAATGGAAACACTAGGAGACATTTCCCGGTAAGAGAGGCTACTAAAGATAAACAACTAGATAGTCAGATCCCACACATACCAAGCATTTCAATCATACACACAATATGCTCGATATGTGCAAATACAACAAGGCATCACAACATGACTCTACGACACAAGTACTTTATTTAAAGGCTCAGAGAGCCATACATAACATACTTACAAGTATGGATCACACGACCCACATTTAAGTCATACAGTCATACAAACCAGCAGCGGAAGTAACTTGTCTGAGTACAGACAACTAGTAAAATAAAAGAGGCTTGGAAAGCCTAGCTATACTACATGGTCCTTCACGTGCTCAGGATCACCACCTGGGCCTTAGTCTACTCGTCGATGTCAACGTCTACGAAGAACCCATCAGAAGGGGTTGCAGTGCCTTCTATAAAATGTAAATTATAGCAACATGAGTACAAAGGTACCCAGCAAGACTTACGTCAGATCCTACATACATGCACATTATCAAGAAGGGTTGGTGGAGTTATTGCAGCAAGCCAGCTTTGACTCTTGGCTAAACTATCCTATGAGACTCCAACTTGAAATGGTTTTGCGCACACGAGTCCACTGCTCACCACTTCAATACACAACCGAGAATCCACCTCCGTCTTCCTACAGAGGGGCCATCCTCGGCACTCACGCTTATCTTGAAGCTTTTAGTAGTTTCCAGTTTACTTGTCTATGAACTGTATAGGCAACCAAGTAGTCCTTTACCGCGGACGCGGCTATTCGAATAGATCATGTTAACCCTACAGGGGTGTACTTCTTCATACACGCTCTCACCACTTACCGTCGTTTACATGACATGTACTCGGCAACCTTCAAGCGGAAGCCCAACGTGGGTGTCAGCCACGACCTACCTAATCACCTAAGTCTCCAATCCAGGTTTATCGCCTATCCAGGTTCCATCCGCAGGGAGTCCGGCCGAGGTTTCCCATACGGCCCCGAACGATGTGTACAGGGTTCCGTGACACCTAACGGATGTCCGGTATTCCCGGCGACGTACCTACCGCATCACAGCCCACCCTTGGGGTCAGCGCTGTCCACGGCCTCCAGTAAGCTACAAACACCAGAAACTACTTGCAACTCCTGGACAGAGAACTAGGGTGAATAAGAAGCCGAGAGGGTCCATTGGTTTCGGGCCCAACGCATGGTAGTAGCTGATTCTTAAATCACACATACAGATCTCAGTGCTTAAGGTCGGCTTCAATGAAACAACCCACCATGTACTCCTACATGGCCTCTCATCGATACCTTTACCAAATCGTGTTCACCACATCACGCTCAATACCGGCATGATCATTTCACTCTAGCCCATCACCCAGATGAACCAGACCTAACACGACTCTAAGCATAGCAGGCATAGCAAGGTAGGAACAACACATACATATGGCTCAATCAACTCCTACACATGCTAGTGGGTTTCATCTAGTTACTGTGGCAATGACAGGTCATGCAGAGGAAATGGGTTCAACTAGCACACAGCAGTTTGAAACGCGTTGTCTTAATGCAGTAAAAGAGAGCAGAAGCGAGAACATGGGATTGTATCGATATGATCAACTGGTTGGTTGCTTGCCTGATGGATCGATGCACGGATACGGTTCTTCGCTAGGGTAATCACGGTACTCCTCGGAGGCAGAACCTGCCGCAAAGAACACCGATACACAACCATCACCAAACAATGTGCGACAATATGATGCATGCATGAAACATGACAATATGGGTGTGTTGGGCTAATGCAACTACGACCAGATGGGTTTGAGCCAATTTGAACCAAAGATTCAAATTCCAAACACATTTGTGATCTTAAATAGTGCTTTATCATGTTTTGCACTAAACAGCAAGTTAACTTGTTTAAACATGCATGAAAACAGTACAGATGGATAGATTGGATTTTTCTGATCATTTTTCATATATAACTTGTTTGTTTTGGAGTTACAGATTAAAAGTTATGAATTTTTGTAGTGTGAACTATATTCTGGAATTTCCTATATTAGAATAAATCCAGAAATTAATTTATTGCGTCAGCCATGCGTCAGAATGACGTCAGGGTCAACGGAGACGTCCAGGTCAAACCTGACTGTGGGTCTAGGGTGTCAGGGTAATTAGTTTAGCTAAAGTTTAATTAAAACTAAACCTATTTAGTTAACAGGGCTGGGCCCCACCTGTCATTGACTCATCAGAGTCAACCAGGGCCCACCGTGGTCGAAGTCAACATCGGCTGCACCGGCGTCTAGCCGCCGGCGAGCCCGACGCGGCGGCGGAAGTGAGTTTGGCCGTTTCGGCAACCAAACGAGCCGCGGAGGGTGGCTATGGATAGCTGGGAACATGCCGCAGCTTCTGGTGGAGTCGGTTGGAGTCGGGGCGGCCGGAATCGGCGCCGGCGACGACCTAGGCCGCCGCCGGAGTTTGGCCGAAGGCGAACTTGAGGCTAGAGGGGTCGGTGAGGTGCGGGGAGTAGTTGGTTAGGTGCTACGTGACGTGGTGAGCACGATGGACACCAAGTGGTGGCCGGAGGGTGACCGGGAGCACGTCGGCGACGAGATCCATGGCGGTGCATGCGGGTGATCTTCGTGCGGTGGCTACACGGCTCGGGGCGAGAGGGGAAGAGTAGGAGAGGTAGCTAGGCTCACAGAGCACCCGTAGAGGCCACCGGCGAGGTCGGGGACGAGCTGATGCGGCGACGGCGTTGAAAGGGATCTCCGGCGACGGCGGTTCGGTCGAGGTCGGTGCGGTGGACTCGGGCCTTGCGAGCGCTCGCGGCTCGGCTTGCTCGAAGGAGAGGAGGGTGGCGGAGCTCCTGGACACGGTGGCGCGGCGTGGGGTTGACGGAGGGCGTGGCTATAGCGAGGGGGTGGCGGCGATGGCGTCGGCCATGGCGGGGGGAGCGCGAGAGAGAGGAGCCGGGGAGGAGAGGGGGCGTCTGGGGGGTTCGGGGGAGAGAGAGGGATCGATCCACGACGTTAGCCGGGCGAGTGGAGCGGCGAGGCGGCGAGCAGGTGCGTGGCACCCATGCGGTGCTCGCCGTCGAGCACCTTGCCTGCTTGCCTGGCCGGCAAGCAGCTCGCTGGCGCGGCGCTGGGCTGGGCCGGCAGGTGGGCCGGTTAGCGGGTGCCAGGTAAGTTTTCTGTTATTTCCCTTTTTCTATTTTTCTGCAACTTTGTTGAATTATTAAAAATACTTAGGCAACTCCTAAAATCACCAAACTGCTCCTGGTCCATGGTTGGATTATTTCCAACATGAAACATTTTAGTTTGGAGATATTTGAGCATTTGAAATATTTTATAAATTTAAAATGCCCAAATTCAAATAATTATGAATTAACTCAAAGACCTTAGGATGGCCTAGAAAACGGTGCATCACTTTTGGCAGAGGTTCTGAACCAAGACAAAAATGATGGACATTTTAGAAGAGCATTTCAGGTTCATTGAAAAAGTTTTTAGTAAACCCTAGTTGGTTTCAGAGGGGGCTGGGGGTTCTGACATCCCCATTTCAAGTTTCTGATGAAAGGATAAACATGATGCAACACTCTAATGCATGAACTAGCTAGGGTGTGACAACTCACCCCCACTCAAAAGAATCTCGTCCCGAGATTTGGGTTCCTCCGGGAAGAAGGCGGGATACTCGAGTCGAAGACGATCCTCCCTTTCCCAAGTTGCTTCATTCTCAGAATGGTGCAACCATTGAACCTTGAGAAACTTGATATTATGACGTCGAGTAGTACACTCAGCTTGATCGAGGATACGAACGGGGTACTCTCGATACGTGAGATTATCTTGGAGATCAAGCGTTTCGTGGTCCACTCCACGGATAGGATCCGAGAAGCAACGCCGGAGTTGGGAAACGTGGAAGACATCGTGGACTCTGGAGAGATGCGGAGGTAGTTCCAATTGGTAGGCAACTTCTCCTCATTTTGCGAGAATGCGAAAAGGTCCAATGTAACGAGGAGCCAATTTGCCCTTGATACCGAAGCGATGGGTTCCCTTCAGAGGAGTAACCCGAAGGTAAGCCTTCTCGTCAACCTCAAAAGTCATAGCCTTATGTTTTCGGTCATATTGACTCTTTTGACGAGATTGGGCTGTTTTCAACTTTTCACGAACGATGCGAACTTGCTCTTCTGCTTCCTGAATCATATCCGGGCCAAAGAATTGTCTTTCCCCGGTTTCTGACCAGTTAAGAGGCGTTCGACACCTTCGTCCATAGAGAACTTCAAAAGGGGCTTTGCCCAAGCTGGATTGATAACTGTTGTTATAAGCAAATTCGGCAAATGGAAGGCATTTCTCCCACTCCATTCCGAATGAGATAACAGAAGCTCGAAGCATGTCTTCTAGAATCTGGTTGACGCGTTCCACTTGACCACTTGATTGAGGGTGGAAAGCGGTACTAAAAGAAAGGCGGGTTCCCATAGCATTTTGGAAACTTTCCCAAAATCGAGAGGTGAAAAGACTTCCTCGATCCGAGTTAATTTCCAAAGGAACACCATGGAGAGACACTATTCGGGAGATGTACAAGTCTGCTAACTGACTAGCAGTTATACTCTCACGAACAGGTAAGAAATGGGCCACTTTGGAAAGACGATCGACAACGACGAAGATAGCATTATTCCCTCTCTTAGTCCTGGGAAAACCGGTAATGAAGTCCATACCAATTTTATCCCATTTCCATTCAGGAATAGCTAGGGGGTGAAGGGTGCCAACAGGCCGTTGATGCTCTGCTTTTACACGACGGCAGACGTCGCAATTAGCAATATACTGAGCAATTTCTCTCTTCATCCTAGTCCACCAGAACCTCTGGCGTAGGTCCTGATACATCTTAGTGCTACCGGGATGAATAGTGAGAGGAGATTCATGAGCTTCCTTAAGGATCAATCGCCTCAGGTTTCGCACCTTGGGGACCTCTAGCCGATTCCCGAAGTATACGACTCCTTGATCATCGATGGAGAAACAATTTGCAACTCCTTTCTTGATGTTTCTCTTGATGCGGGAAATTCCCGGATCTACTTTCTGTGCTTTGATGATCTGATCCGTAAGGGTAGGTTTCGCCACCAAGGTGGAAAGAAATCCTTGAGGAACAATGTGAAGGTTAAGCTTCCGAAATTCCTCATGGAGAAGCGGTTGACTTTGTTGTAACATCAGGTTGTTACAATAAGATTTACGAGTTAGCGCATCAGCCATGACGTTGGCTTTCCCTGGGGTGTAAGTTATTCCTAAGTCGAAATCTGTGATCAACTCGACCCAACGTCTTTGCCTGAGATTTAAATCCGGTTGGGTGAATATATACTTCAGACTTTGGTGATCAGTATAGATTTCGCAACGATTACCGAGAAGATAATGTCGCCATGTTTTGAGTGCATGGACTACGGCTGCAAGCTCTAGATCATGAGTGGGGTAGTTTTCCTCATGTGGGTGTAGTTGCCGTGAAGCATAAGCAATTACGTGTCGATCTTGCATGAGAATACAACCTAGTCCTTGTCGCGAGGCGTCGCAGTAGATAACAAAGTCCTTAGAGAAATCTGGCGGTACCAATACGGGAGCAGAGGTTAAACGCCTTTTCAGTTCCTGAAAACTGTGCTCACATTGTGGAGACCACTCGAACTTTTTATCTTTCTTGAGAAGTTCCGTGAGGGGTTTGGCTACTTTGGAGAAATTTTCAACAAAGCGGCGACAATAGCTGGCTAGACCAAGGAAACTCCTAACTTGTTTAACGGTCTCAGGTGGAGTCCAATCGAGAATGACCTTGACTCTCTCGGGATTGACAGCAATGCCCTTACCAGAAATTACGTGGCCTAGGTAGGTCACTTCTGGCAACCAAAACTCGCACTTGGAGAACTTGGCATAAAGACGGTGCTCTCTGAGTTTTTCTAACACAAGTCTAAGATGTTCGGCATGCTCTTCCTCGTTCTTCGAGTAAATAAGAATATCATCGAGGTAAACCACGACGAACTTATCTAAGTACTCCATGAAGATCGAGTTCATCAAGCGGGAGAATGTGGCTGGGGCGTTGGTTAGGCCAAAGGACATGACGGTGTACTCGTATTGGCCATAACGAGTAACAAAGGCCGTTTTCGGAATGTCCCCGTTTCTGATTTTGATTTGATGGTATCCTAACCTCAAATCCATCTTGGAGAAGACTGAGGATCCAGCGAGCTGATCATACAGGTCGTTGATCCTGGGGAGCGGATACTTGTTCTTTATCGTGACCAAATTAACGGGACGATAATCTACAACCATCCGGTCCGTACCATCCTTCTTCTTAACAAAGAGGACGGGGCAAGCCCAAGGAGAAGAACTGGGACGGATGAAACCCTTTTGCAAGGACTCATCAAGTTGTATCTTAAGCTCGGCTAGTTCTAAGGGTGCCATTTTGTAGGGTCTTCTGGAAATCGGGACAGTTCCTGGAATGAGATCTATTACGAACTCGACATCTCTGTCAGGTGGAACACGTGGCAATTCCTCTGGAAAGACATACGGAAAGTCACGGACTACCGGAACGTCTTCGAGGTCTGGCAACGGGCTGGCGTTAAGAGAATATAGTTGTCGCTTGGCTACTCGGGTCAAGACATTGACTATCTTCCCCGAAGGATGGGTGAGTTGAACAGTCCTAGAGAAGCAATCAATGTTGGCATGATGGGCTGACACCCAATCCATACCCAAGATGATATTAATATCCGAAGATTCGAGAGCTATCAAAGATGCGAGAAAAACAAGTCTGTCGACTTGAATTTCATTGGAGTACATGGTGGGTTGTTTCATTGAAGCCGACCTTAAGCACTGAGATCTGTATGTGTGATTTAAGAATCAGCTACTACCATGCATTGGGCCCGAAACCAATGGACCCTCTCGGCTTCTTATTCACCCTAGTTCTCTGTCCAGGAGTTGCAAGTAGTTTCTGGTGTTTGTACCTTACTGGAGGCCGTGGACAGCGCTGACCCTAGGGGTGGGCTGTGATGCGGTAGGTACGTGGACGGGAATACCGGACACCCGTTAGGTGTCACGGAACCCTGTACACATCGTTCGGGGCCGTATGGGAAACCTCGGCCGGACTCCCTGCGGATGGAACCTGGATAGGCGATAAACCTGGATTGGAGACTTAGGTGATTAGGTAGGTCGTGGCCGACACCCACGTTGGGCTTCCGCTTGAAGGTTGCCGAGTACATGTCGTGTAAACGACGGTAAGTGGTGAGAGCGTGTATGAAGAAGTACACCCCTGCAGGGTTAACATGATCTATTCGAATAGCCGCGTCCGCGGTAAAGGACTACTTGGTTGCCTATATAGTTCATAGACAAGTAAATTGGAAACTACTAAAAGCTTCAAGATAAGCGTGAGTGCCGAGGATGGCCCCTCCGTAGGAAGACGGAGGTGGATTCTCGGTTGTGTATTGAAGTGGTGAGCAGTGGACTCGTGTGCGCAAAACCATTTCAAGTTGGAGTCTCGTAGGATAGTTTAGCCAAGAGTCAAAGCTGGCTTGCTGCAATAACTCCACCAACCCTTCTTGATAATGTGCATGTATGTAGGATCTGACGTAAGTCTTGCCGGGTACCTTTGTACTCATGTTGCTATAATTTACATTTTACAGAAGGCGCTGCAACCCCTTCTGATGGGTTCTTCGTAGACGTTGACATCGACGAGTAGACTAAGGCCCAGGTGGTGATCCTGAGCACGTGAAGGACCATGTAGTATAGCTAGGCTTTCCAAGCCTCTTTTATTTTACTAGTTGTCTATACTCAGACAAGTTACTTCCGCTGCTGGTTTGTATGACTGTATGACTTAAATGTGGGTCATGTGATCCGTACTTGTAAGTATGTTATGTATGGCTCTCTGAGCCTTTAAATAAAGTACTTGTGTCGTAGAGTCATGTTGTGATGCCTTGTTGTATTTGCACATATCGAGCATATTGTGTGTATGATTGAAATGCTTGGTATGTGTGGGATCTGACTATCTAGTTGTTTATCTTTAGTAGCCTCTCTTACCGGGAAATGTCTCCTAGTGTTTCCATTGAGCCATGGTAGCTTGCTACTGCTCCGGAACACTTAGGTTGGTCGGCATGTGTCCTTCTTCGTTCCTGTGGCTGTCCCTTCGGGGAAATGTCACGCATTGAGTACTGGAGCCCTGTTAGCCCGCTACAGCCCGGTTTACCGGAGTCCTGCTAGCCCAGTGCTACAGCCCGGACCCACTTGCTGATAACCGACACGTTCGATGCTGGGTCATGGATGCTTGTCCCTGTAAGTCTGTGCCACTATGGGTTTACGACTACTCATCTCAGCCCGGGCTCCTTATCATATGGATGCTAGCGACACCATCATATACGTGTGCCAAAAGGCGCAAACGGTCCCGGGCAAAGGTAAGGTGACACCCGTGGGAATACCGTGCGTGAGGCCGCAAAGTGATATGAGGTCTTACATGCTAGATCGATGTGGCATTGAGTCGGGGTCCTGACAAAGATAGTCTTCGATCCAAACCGCGGGGTCTGTTGTGCCATCATAAGATTCGATATTCACGGGTTTAAACCCTTCGGGAATTTGATGATCCATTACTTCATCTATGAAGCATAGTGGGTGTGCGACGCCTCTGTACTGGGCGATATCACGATGGAGCTCAAAAGAGCTTTCTCTGTTTTGCTCAGCCCGGCCGGACTTACTGTGTCCGGCGCGACGGTTGTCATCACGTACCGTGGGGCGCCCATGCAATCCATAGATCGATCTTGATTGTCTTGCCTTATCCTCCAATATATCTCGCAAGTCCGGAGCGTTCCCCTGTGGCCTTGTGCTTTTCGAGCGATGCCAGGGTACGGGTCTAGTGAAGGGCCTAGAGGCCTCTCTGTCGCGACCACGGGGTGGCCGGTCAGCCGTATTGTCTCCTGGTGATGCGGGTTCATACGCTTCCTCCTCTAATTGGGGGAGCAGCTTGCGTTTCGGGTAGCTTTTGGAGGGGCGTTCGAGCTCATGCTTCTTCGGCCGCGAGGACTTCAGTCCATCTGTCGGCTAGCAGATCTTGATCAGCTCTAAGCTGTTGCTGCTTTTTCTTGAGGCTGTTCGCCGTGGCCATAAGCCTGTGTTTAAAATGCTCTTGTTCGACGGGATTCTCAGGCACGACGAATTCATCATCGTCGAGGCTTGCCTCGTCTCCGGAGGGAGGCATATAATCCTCTACCTCTTCTTCTGCCGCTCTCTCATGAGGGCTGGCATCTCCATCCTCCTGTGCTGGATCTTGCTGGAGTGGGTTGTCTTCGGCACTGTTCGGTGTATTATTATCTCCGGTGCCAGAATCTTCATTCTTGATGTGGCGGGATTTAGAGCGGCGCCGCTGATGCCGGCGCTTGGGCTGTTTCTTGGAGGGGTCATCCTCCGCTGTTCTTTCGCCATTCCCATCCTTTGGGATATCCACCATGTATATGTCATATGATGAGGTGGCTTTCCAGTGCCCGGTGAGCGCTGGTTCTTGGTCGTCTCCGGCATCGTCGTCCATACCGTCGATGTCTTCGGAGTCGTAGTCTAGCATGTCGGTTAGATCGTCGACAGCGGCTACCAAGTGGGTGGTGGGTGGGCTCTGAATTTCTTCATCGTCCGCATCCCAACCGTCCCGACCGCAGTCCGTCCAGGGCTCTCCTGATAAGAGAGATACTTTAGCGAACTCAAGATGTCGCTGAAAGGTGAGTGTTGAAAGGTGTCCGCTGCGGTGAACTCCATGATCGGCGCCCAATCGGATTCGATCGGAGGGGGCGCGGGAGGTTCGGAGTCCGGCGAGGAGTCCGGCACCTCGGAGTCACGAGCTTTATGAGGGACAAGGTCAGTGTTCGGCTCTATCGACGTAGAGGTTGTAGACCTCAAGGCGGTGTCTAGCCATCCGTCCTTGATCTGCACAGCCGGCTCCGAATTGAAGATCGGAGCGGGTTCGAGTGCGGCCTCCAGGGTACTGTCCGGCTGCAAAGCTAAATCATGCTCGCCGTGATAGTGCGGCACGCTCGGCTATGGCTCGAATCCATCGAGGATCAAGTCCCCGCGGATGTCAGCTGTGAAGTTCGAACTTCCAAATTTGACCTAACGGCCAGGGGCGTAGCTTTCGATCTGCTCCAGACGGCCAAGCGAATTGGCCCGCAGTGCAAAGCCGCCAAATACGAAGATCTGTCCGGGGAGAAAGGTCTCACCCTGGACTGCATCGTTGATGATGGTCGAAGAAGCATCGAGCCTATCGGTGACGACACAGAGGAACTCTCAATGAAAGCACCAATGTCGGTGTCAAAACCGGCGGATCTCGGGTAGGGGGTCCCGAACTGTGCGTCTAGGCGGATGGTAACAGGAGACAAGGGACACGATGTTTTACCCAGGTTCGGGCCCTCTTGATGGAGGTAAAACCCTCCGTCCTGCTTGATTAATATTGATGATGTGTGTTACAAGAGTAGATCTACCACGAGATCAAGGAGGCTAGACCCTAGAAGCTAGCCTATGGTATGATTGTTGTTCGTCCTATGGACTAAAGCCATCTAGTTTATATAGACACCGGAGAGGGCTAGGGTTACACAGAGTCGGTTACAATGGTAGGAGATCTACATATCTGTATCGCCAAGCTTGCCTTCCACGCCAAGGAAAGTCCCATCCGGACACGGGAGAAGTCTTCAATCTTGTATCTTCATAGTCTTGGAGTCCGGCCGATCATGATAGTTCGGCTATCCGGACACCCCCTAGTCCGGAACTCCCTCAATGGTGCTTTCCGTAAAATGCTTGATAAATATGACATTAATCATAGAATTGCATCTCCTTATTACCCACAGTCTAGTGGTCAAGTAGAATTGAGTAATAGAGAGCTCAAATTAATTTTGCAAAAGACTGTTAATAGGTCTAGAAAGAATTGGTCCAAGAAACTTGATGATGCGTTATGGGCCTATAGAACTGCATATAAGAATCCTATGGGTATGTCTCCATATAAAATGGTTTATGGAAAAGCATGTCACTTACCTCTCGAACTAGAACATAAGGCATATTGGGCTATTAAAGAGCTCAACTATGATTTCAAACTTGCCGATGAGAAGAGGTTATTTGATATTAGCTCACTTGAGGAATGGAGAACCCAAGCTTATGAAAATGCCAAGTTATTTAAAGAAAAAGTTAAAAGATGGCATGACAAAAGGATACGATAGCATGAGTTCAATGTAGTTGATTATGTATTGCTAAACAACTCTCGTTTAAGATTTTTTGTAGGAAAAATTCTCTCTAAATGGGAAGGCCCTTACGTTATCGAGGAGGTCTATCGTTCCGGTGCCATAAAAATCAACAACTTCGCAGGCACAAATCCGAAGGTGGTAAACGGTCAAAGGATCAAACACTATATCTCAGGTAATCCTATAAATGTTGAAACTAATATTATTGAAACCGTAACCCCGGAGGAATACATAAGGGACACTTTCCAGAACGTTCCAGGCTCCGAAAAGGAATAGGTATGTGTTACGGTAAGTAAACCGCTCCAAAACAAATTCTAAGGCAATATTTCTCCGTTTCGGAATATTTAGAAAAATAGAAAAATAAGTAGCAGTCCAGGGAGGACACGAGGCTTCCACGAGGGTGGAGGGCGCGCCCCCCTACCTCGTGAGCACCTCGTGTTCCCTCTGGACTCTGTTTTTCTTGCACGATACGTATTTTGGTCGGTAAAAATTCATTATATATTCTCCCGAAGGTTTTGACGACCGTATCACGCAAATATCCTCTGTTTTCGTTTCGAGCTATTTCCGTTGCAGATTTGAGGATTCCGGAGACTCGATCATCCTTCTATGAGGGTGAGCCTATGCCATGGAAGGTGGACGACAAGCCCGCATCATCGACAACACCTCCACCTTCTTCACCAACAACAAAGGAGACATAATCACATGGGTATGGGCACTCCCCTTGGCAACTGCCAAGCATGGGGGAGGTGCCCCGGTATCGTATCTCCCACAACTCCTATCTTTACCGTTTTTCTTAGTTCGATCCTATTAGTAGTATCTTGATTTAGTAGAATAAAGTCATGGCATGATCTAGTTTTGAAGTTTTGCTTTATGATCCCTCTATGTGATCGAGTCTGCGAGCTATATTTATAATAAAGATTAGTGTTGAGTCAAGGGCTTGATTATTTTGCCATGATCTTGGGTGAATAAAGAAAAGAATAAAAAGAAACAAAGAGTTCATATTGATCTTATTGAGAGTAATGACTTCACATAGAAAGAGTATGATGATTAAAAAGTTGTTGGGAGTTGGCAAATATAGTTTTGGTCATCATTGCAATTAATAGGAAGTAATAAGGAGAGAGAGGTTTCACATATAGATATACTATCATTGACATCTTTTATGATTGGGAGCACTCATTAAAATATGATATGCTAAAGAGTTGATGTTGGACAAGGAAGACAACATAATGAGTTATGTTTTCTTGTATCTGAGATAAAGTATATTGTCATGGATCTCCTAAGATATTGAGCTTGCCTTTCCCCCTCATGCTAGCCAAATTCTCAGCACCAAGTACAGATACTACTTGTGCTTCCAAATACCCTTAAACCAGTTTAGCCATGAGAGTCCACTATATCTACCTATGGATTGAGTAAGATCCTTCAAGTAAGTTGTCATCAGTGCAAGCAATAAAAATTGCTCTCTAAATATGCATGACTTATTAGTGCAGAGAAATAAGCTTTGTACGAACTTGTTGTGGAAGTAATAAAAGCGACGGACTACATAATAAAGTTCCACATACAAGGGACAATATAAAGTGACGTTCTTTTACATTAAGATTTTGTGCATCCAACCATAAAAGCGCATGGCAACCTCTGCTTCCCTCTGCGAAGGGCCTATCTTTTATTATTATCTTCTATCTTATGCAAGAGTCACGGTGATGTTCACCTTTCCTTTTTCATTTTATCCTTTGGCAAGCCCAGCATGTTGGAAAGAACATGATATATATATATATCTAATTGGATGTAGGGGAGCATGATTATTATTGTTGACATTACCCCTGAGGTAAAAGGTTGTGGGGCAAAACTATAAGCCCCTATCTTTCTCTGTGTCCGATTAAAACTCCGTAACCACAAGTATTGCATGAGTGCTAGCAATTATGAAGGACTAAGTGATAGTTGAGTACGTGGACTTGCTTTTAAGCTCTGACATAGACTCTTTCCAATGTTATGATAAATTGCAATTGCTTCAATGACTGAGGTTATACTTTGCTAGTGCCCAATAAAGTTTCTGATTCATACTTTTGCATTGTGAAAAGATCATCACTTGAACATAAGTAATCATATGACAAATCTATATATGTTGCTGATTATGAGAATAATCATGATGCCTTCATGTCTGTATTTTATTTTTATCGACGCCTCTACCTCTAAACATGAGGACATATTTATTGTCATCGGCTTTTCGCTTGAGGACAAGCGAGGTCTAAGCTTGGGGGAGTTGATACGTCCATTTTGCATCATGCTTTTATATCGATATTTATCGCATTATGGGCTGTTATTTCACATTATGTCATAATACTTATGGCTACTCTCTCTTATTTTACAAGGTTTACCATGAAGAGGGGGAATGCCGGCAGCTGGAATTCTGGCTGGAAAAGGAGCAAATATTGGAGACATATTCTGTGCAACTCCAAAAGTCCTGAAACTCCATGGAATATCTTAAAATAAATAAAGAAAAATCGTCGCCAAAGATGAAGGCCAGGGGGGCCACACCCTGCTCACGAGGGTGGGGGGCGCGCCCTCTACCTCGTGGGCCCCCTGGTGGCTCTCCGATGCCCATCTTCCCCTATATGAGCTCTTTCGATGAGAAAAAAATCAGAAGCAACCTTTCGGGACGAGACTCCGCCGCCACAAGGCGGAACCTTGGCGGAACCAATCTAGGGCTCCGGCAGAGCTGTTCTGCCGGGGACACTTCCCTCCGGGAGGGGGAAATCATCGCCATCATCATCACCAACACTCCTCTCATCAGGAGAGGGCTATCTCCATCAACATCTTCATCAGCACCATCTCATCCCCAAACCCTAGTTCATGTCTTGTATCCAATTCTTGTCTCCAAGTCCGGGATTGGTGCTAGTAGGTTGCTAGTAGTGTTGATTACTCCTTGTAGTTGATGTTAGTTGGTTTATTTGGTGGAAGATTATATGTTCAGATCCTTTATGCATATTATTACCCCTCTGATTATGAACATGAATATGCTTTGTGAGTAGTTACGTTTGTTCCTGAGGACACGGAGAAGTCTTGCTATTAGTAGTCATGTGAATTTGGTATTCGTTCAATATTTTGATGAGATGTATGTTGTCTAACCTCTAGTGGTGTTATGTGAACGTTGACTACATAACACTTCACCATTATTTAGGCCTAGAGGAAGGCATTGGGAAGTAATAAGTAGATGATGGGTTGCTAGAGTGACAAAAGCTTAAACCCTAGTTTGTGCGTTGCTTCGTAAGGGGCTGATTTGGATCCATATGTTTCATGCTATGGTTAGGTTTACCTTAATACTTTTGTTGTAGTTGCGGATGCTTGCAATAGAGGTTAATCATAAGTGGGATGTTTGTTCAAGTAAGAACAACACCCAAGCACCGGTCCACCCACATATCAAATTATCAAAGTACCGAACGCGAATCATATGAGCGTGATGAAAACTAGCTTGACGATATTCCCATGTGTCCTCGGGAGCGCTTTTCATATTATAAGAGTTTGTTCTGGCTTGTCCTTTGCTACAAAAAGGATTGGGCCACCTTTCTGCACCTCATTTACTTTTGTTACTTGTTGCTCGTTACAATTTATCTTATCACAAAACTATCTGTTACCACTTATTTCAATACTTGCAGAGATACCTTGCTGAAAACCGGTTATCATTTCCTTCTACTCCTTGTTGGGTTCGACACTCTTACTTATCGAAAGGACTACGATAGATCCCCTATACTTGTGGGTCATCAGTGATGGCAAATTCTGGAGTGAAAACAAGGTCTTCAGAGTAGACTATGCTATCTGACGAAGCGCATATCTCGCTGGTTACGGATAGCTCCTCAGAGGAGGATTCAGAGACAGATGACCAGTCCTATCCCCCCCCCCGAGGTGTATGCTCTAACTTGGCAGGGTTATGTTGCTCATATCGTGCGTATGGTGTCTCGCATTGCTATTTCATTTGATTAGTTTAGACATGCTTTGTGTGAATGCCACCTGTTCAGTGTCTAATTACCATATATGTGAATTATGCCTTGCCATCTTGTTGCAAGACATTATATATGTGAATTATACAATGCTATCTTGTTGCAAAGGCATTATATATGTGAATTATGCAATGCCATGCTGTTTAGCCAATCATCATGTATGTGAATTATATTGTGCTATCATTTTTTTGTATTACTTTTCCATTTGTCGACAACGTTTGTATATTCAACTACTCTTCCTATGCATCAGCCATTTGAAGCGGTGATGGAAGTATCTGGAGTGAAAACAAGGTATTCAGAGCAGACAATGCTACCTGCTGAAGCAGACATCTTGCTGGTTACAGAGAGCTCCTCAGAGGAGGATTCAGAGACTGATGACTAGTCCTATTTCCCCCGTGAGGTCTATGCTCAAACTTGGCAGGGTTATATTACCCATGTCATGCATGTTGTCTTGCATTGCTTAGTTTTTACATCATATAGGGATTGCCATCTGCTTACTTGCTTACTATATAAATCATATATTTGAATTATATCATGCCATCATGTTTACATAGTACATACACATCATCTATCTGAATTATGGCATGGCAACCCATTTAATAAAGACATCATATAGTTATATCATCTCATCCTGTTTAGTGTTTACAGTCATCATATTTTGAATTATGGCATTCTATCCGTGAATGTATGTGAATTATGGCATGCCAACCTATTTAATAAACACATTATATAGTTATATCATGTCATCCTGTTTACATAGTCTCATATTTTGAACTATGTATTTCCATATTTTTTAGTTAGCCATCATAATGTGAAATTGTGTCATGCTATCCTGTTTAGTTAGCCATCATATATGTGAAATTGTGTCATGCTATCCTGTTTGGTTAGACAACATAAATATGAATTGTTTCATGCCCTCTATTATTCCCCACTATCCATTGCACCTGTCTATCATACAATGTCTATACTTTCAATTACTTTTCTTGTTTATCAACCATTTGAATTGGAGAGGGTGATGGCAGTATCTAAGGGAGTAACAACACGGTCTTCAGAAAAGATAATGCTTCTAGTTGATGCAGATAGAACCACGGTTGTACTTGCCCAAGGACCAGATCCACCATACATAACCCAGACTCTCACAGATTGTACCCCTACCTAGTTGGACAGAGAACCAGCTACACCCCTTCTAACCCCAACCCCGGCAGATAGTAACCCAGTTCCAGTTGACACAGCACCGTCTCCACCACAGAGCACCCAAACACGAGCAGTTAGTAAGGGAACTGTAGTGCCCAAAGCACGAGGACCACCACTCTGAATCCCAACTCAACGCTTAAAGGAGAAGAAGATTTGTTCTCAGGTCAGGTTCTGTAGCTATGGTTCATACTCGTTTGCTCTTGCATTACTGTATTTACTCATACCAACTATTTTCAAATTTAAAGGATGGAATTGAAACTCCAATGGCGCAACAGGTATGTTTTAAACCTATTTCTTTAACTGGTTTGCTGTTGTAACCTGCTCTATGTTGATTTCAGTTTCAATTGAATATATAGGTATGTTCTCATGTCATGCACATTACAAGTGTTGTTATTGCTCTATAGTTTCCCACACTTATATTCTGTTTATTCTGCTTTGTCTTGAACAAATATTATTTGAACTGTGTCTCTATCTTGATTTGGCAACAAAAAATAGAATGATATAGACCATAAAGTGACCATGGTACATAGATATATGTTTGTTTCATGCTGTTATCCTGTCCACTTTACTACAGAAATGAGTTTCATATACAACATGGTAAACATGTGATGTGTCTGCTTGTTTCTCTTTTAGAGTGCGGACAAAATATTGGAGAACAGTACCGTGTTATGCAATGGTAAAGGAAGTAATGCAGATAAGGTTCAAGATAGTGAGACATCCCTGTTGATCTCCAAGAAAGCTGATAAAAACTATCTTGACGACAGTGAGAGAACCCAAAAGTCCTGTCTTGATGTAGTGTTCGAGTTACTGGCCACTACTGTTGGCACAAGCTCTTCGAACTCGCTTCCTGGATCAGTTCATCTTCTTGAGTCTCAACCTCAAGTTGAAAGACATTGATCAAATGTGCTACGACAGGAAGCTGAAGGACTGAGGAAGTCCCTGCATAATTCAGATGCATATTTCCTGGTGCAGCAGCAAGCGCTGGAGGATTTAAGCGCCAAACAAGAGAAAGTTAATAAGCTTGCTAAGCATCTTGCCAGCATTATGGGTACCCAGGGTACCCAGGATATTGTTTCTTGAGATCTTCTGAAGTGGTTTCAATTCGGATTTGTTTTGCTGCGGCGTTTATTTGCGCTGGTCGCCAACTTTGACAACCAGTGTATATGATATGCTGATTTGTTCCCTATATTTGCACTGGTGGCGAACTTTGATGCCCAGTGGATGTAATATGTGTAATAACCATGATAGCCTAGCGTTAGTTGCTTGCTTATTTATTTCCTTGTTGTCTTGTTTATTTGTTTGCTTGTAGTCATTGCAGTTCTTTGTCCGTGGTTTGCTAGTGGCTGCAATAACCTATTTTTTAAAACTAGGCCACAATAACCATGAGCTAATATTTACTGTAGTGACACTGGGCCTCATACGGGTCATAGAAACAGTGGGCCTTCTATGTGCCGTAGAAACAATGGGCCTTCTATGGGCCGTAGAAACAATGGGCCTTCTATGGGCCGTAGAAACAATGGGCCTTCTACGGGCCGTATCATCGATGGGCCTTATATGGGCCGTATGATCGATTGGCCAAACATGGGCCAAACAGACTGCATTATGGTCGTAAACGGGCTAGAGTTGGAATCATTCGTTCAGGGTCCGACCATAACGGGCCGTCGTTAATAGGACGTATTTGATGACGCTATGAAAATGGCCCAACGTATTAACGGACCACAAAGGGGCCGACTGTAACCATGGGCTGAATTTGGCCCACAAGCAGAAAATGACAGTAACGGGCTGTAAGTAAACGAATGCTGGAAATGAGCCCAAGAATAAATGGGCTCTGAGAAGGCCGAAAGATAACATGGTCTGGAAACGGCCCAATGGAATAACAGGCCGTTGATGGGTATAAAGTGATACACTGTTCATTATGGGCCAGTTTCACCACGGGCCGTTGATGGGTGTAAAGTGATACACTATTCATTACGAGCCAGTTTCACCACGGGCCGTTAATAGGCCAAGAGTTACAAAGGGCCTCATATGGGTCGAAAGACGTCATGGGCCATACATGGGCCAGAAGTGAAAACGGTCTGGAATTATATTGGATGGCCTAGATGACGCTACTGGGCCTAATTCGGGTAGGGCGTAACGGGCCTTGGGTTAGCAGGCTGTAAATGGGCTATATGCGAATAGGCTGTTAACAGGCTTTCCATGGGCCGGTCCGCCACCTTTTGACTAAGTCAAACGGGCCGGCCTTTTCACAGGAATGGGCCTCTGTTGGGCCGTGCCACGTGTCGACGTATCATAGGCGCCTTCCGTCCAATGAGTGGATGACATCTGTCCCAACGACGAGCCGACACGTGTTTCCTCCAACCAATGATGATTTTACACGTGGAAAATCCCCACTGGTCGGGGCTGTTAACGGGTTATCGGATCCAAAACCTGACCCGATAGGTTAACGGTGATCCTTTACGATGGATGCCACGTGTCGGTCACCCTTGACGAAAGCACTTCTGTGACGTGTGATTTATCATCATGGAAGTGGACACTTCCGTGATGATAATTTTGGTAATGTCATGGAACACTTCTACGACAGCACAGGTATGACTATCTTGATTGTGTCATAAGATCGTCATGGATGTACATGCATGACAAAAATGCGACCTACTATGACAAACACGTATCATCACGGAAGTGGATTTTTTTGTAGTGCTACTTTGCTTTATGAACGAATTGTTACTTTAGCATAAGAAATTATATGACAATATATGTTGTTGTTTTAAAGACGATCATGATGCCCTCATGTCTGTATTTTATTTTTATCCACACCTCTATCTTTAAACATGTGGACATATTTATCGATTTCAGCTTTCTCTTGAGGACAAGCGAGGTCTAAGCTTTGGGGGAGTTGATACGTCCATTTTGCATCATGCTTTTATATTGATATTTATTGCATTATGCGATGTTATTACACATTATATCACAATACTTATGCCTATTCTCTCTTGTTTTATAAGGTTTACATGAAGAGGGAGAATGCCAGCAGCTGTAATTCTGGGCTGGAAAAGGAGCTAATATTAGAGACCTATTCTGCACACAACTTCAAAAGTCCTGAAACTTCACGGAGCATGTTTTTGGAATATATAAAAAATATAGGGCAAAGAAAGAACCAGAGAGAGGCCACTAGCCAGCCACAAGGGTGGAGGCGCGCCCTACCCCCTGGGCGCCCCCCCCCCCCCCGACCTTTTGGCCCTCTGGCAGGCCTCCAATGCCCATCTTTGGCTATATGGTGTGTTTTGACCTGAAAAAATCAGAAGGAAGCTTTTGGGACGAAGCACCGCCGTCTCGAGGCGGAACGCAGGCAGAACCAATCTAGGGCTCCGGCGGAGCTGTTTTGCAGGGGAAACATCTCTCTGGGAGGGGGAGATCATCACCATCGTCATCACCATCAATCCTCTCATTGAGAGGGGGTCAATCTCCATCAACATCTTCACCAGCACCATCTCCTCTCAAACCCTGGTTCATCTCTTGTATTCGATCTTGGTCCCAAACCCTCAGATTGGTACCTGTGGGTTGCTAGTAGTGTTGATTACTCCTTGTAGTTGATGCTACTTGGTTTATCCGGTGGACGATTATATTTTCAGATCCTTAATGATAATCAATACTCCTCTGATTATGATTATGAATATGCTTTGTGAGTAGTTACATCTGTTCCTGAGGACATGGGAGAAGTCTTGTTATTAATAATCATGTGGATTTGGTATTTGTTCGATATTTTGATGAGATGTATGTTGTCTCTCCTCTAGTGGTGTTATGTGAATGTCGGCTACATGACACTTCACCATTGTTTGGGCCTAGGGGAAGGCATTGGGAAGTAATAAGTAGATGATGTGTTTCTAGAGTGACAGAACCTTAAACCCTAGTTTATGTGTTGCTTCGTAAGGGGCTGATTTGGATCCATATGTTTCATGCTATGGTTAGGTTTACCTCAATACTTCTTTCTTAGTTGTGGATGCTTGCGAGAGGGGTTAATCATAAGTGGGAGGCTTGTCCAAGGAAGGGAAACACCAAAGCACTGGTCCACCCACATATCAAATTATCAAAGTAACGGAAGTGAATCATATGAGCATGATGAAAACTTGCTTGACAACAATTCCCATGTGTCCTCGGGAGTGCTTTGCTTTATATAAGAGTTCGTCCTGGCTTGTACTTTGCTACAAAAAGGATTGGGCCACCATGCTGCACCTTAGTTACTTTATTTACTTGTTACCCGTTATAATTTACCTTATCACAAAACTATCTGTTACCGATAATTTCAGTGCTTGTAGAGAATACCTTGCTGAAAACCGCTTGTCATTTCCTTCTGCTCCTCGTTGGGTTTGACACTCTTACTTATCGAAAGGACTATGATATATCCCCTATACTTGTTGGTCATCATTGAGCGGTGCATTTAATGCGCCCTGTCAGCCTGCAGGGTTAGGTATGATAGCATTGTTCGCTATCTTATCAGTGCATAATGACTACTTTGCCATTGTGGTGACCCCTTAACCTATAAAAGGAGGCCCATGGCAACCGTAGAAAGGGTTAGAAGGTTGGATAACTCACACCCCCATACGCGTGTAGCCACTACCGCCCTTGCCGGGCAAGTGTACTATGCTTCACCACCATCAATCCACCAAAGCAGGAGTAGGGTTTTACGCCTCATGGTGGCCCGAACCTGGGTCAAATTGCGTGCATGATCTCTATCGTGCTGCCCCATGCTCGTCTGCTCTTTGTGCAACGCAACCTCCCCCTGCCGAACCAGCAAGGGGCTCTCTGGTCCCATAGGTGGATGTGGTTTCCCACGACAACTGGAGAGGTTTCTCGGTCATGTCTACATAGTTCTCAAACCCGTAGGGTCCGCATGCTTAACCGTTTGTTGATGATATAATATTATATGAGTTATGTGATCTGGTGACCGGATGTTGTTCGGAGCCCCGGATGAGATCACATACATGACGACGAGTCTCGAAATTGTCAAGAGTTAAAGATATATATAAATATATATGTATATATATATAGGTCGATAGTATTCGGACACCGGAAGTGTTTCAGGGGGTACTGGGTTCTTATCGGGTCACCGGAAGGGGTTCCGGCCACCCCCAGCAAATATATAGGCCTTATGGGCCAAGAGGGGAAATGCACCAGCCACAAGGGGCTGGTGCTCCCCCCATACGGGCCGTCCTAAGGAGGAGAAGGAAAGGGGAGAAGGGACAGTAAGGTGTGGACTAGGATTCCCACTTCCTTCCCTCCACCCCTCTTTCATTCCCCCTTTGTTGGGGATATAACTCCTAGGTATAACCCGCTCAGGAGGGGTCGGGTCATGCCATTGGCGACTTAAAGATGAAGAGGCCCGATAAGGTCCAAGAAGACATGAAGATGATGGTTCATAGAACAAGCCTATTGAAGGCCCAAGACTCGAAGATGACTTGACGCCCAAAGGTGTGAGCCGCCATATGTTAACTTGTTCTATAAGGCAGGTTTAGTTAGAAACCGAGCAGGTTACGTTTGCATGAGTCAGCCTGGATTCTGTAAGCCGCCAGGCATCAACCTGTATATAAAGGGGTGACCCGGCGGCGAGTTAACTTAAGAAACAATCGATCAAGAACTAGGTCAAGCGTATTCGCTCCCTGGTAATCGAAACCCAAGCAATACAACTAAAAGCAGGAGTAGGCTTTTACCTCATTGAGAGGGGCCAAACCTGGGTAAACTCTTTGTGTCCCTTATCCCATTCAACCCCTTTAAGCTAACCTAGTTGCGATGGCTCCACACCTAAGTCCTTTTGCTAGGACATCTCCCGTGATAAAACCACGACAGTTGGCGCCCACCATGGGGCCAGAGCATGGTAGTTTCGAGTTCTTGAAGGGCAACTTCACAGGGATCAAGGGATACGCAGTAGGCCGGATGACCAAGAGCCGCCGCAGAAAGCTGTACATCGACGATGCTGGCTGGGGCCCCGAGGCCGACTCAATCGAGTACGGGTACCAGGTCCCGTTCGGTAGTGTTCATGTCTTCATCGGCAAGATTGGGAAGTCGGAGCCTGAGCCGGACATCAGCACCGACATAATCACGACGGCTCAGTGCACACGACCCGCCAAGGTTCAAACTGCCATGAAGCACGCCTTTGTTGGTTTCGTTCACGGGGCGGATCTTGAGGAAGGATCTCTGTCCGGTGAAGAGACAACCATCTATTCTAATGATGAGTCCTCAACTGGTGAGACCGATTCAATGTATCAACTGCAAGATGATGGGATTGGGGGCTACTCTGACGACAACAGTATTTAGGACCCCTATGAGCCACCAAATAGAGTCGCGATCTCCACGGCAGGCACGCAACCGGTGCTAAATTCATCAACCGCTGCAGCTATGACTTCCAGCTCAATACCCGCGGCGACAGCCGCGGCGAGCGGCTCTGTGCGCCCGCCGACTAAAGTCTTACCCGAGATCTTGGATGCTTTGGAAACCTTATTAGCTGCAGAGGTAACCTTGGTGACTCAAGCACAGCATAAGGTGGACGTCGTCAGACTGCAAGATGAGATAGCTCAGACCAAGGAGGAGCTTAACACTGAGAATGCTTGGATGGTGACAGAACAAGCCGCCCTGGATGCTGAGTCACAATGGATTCAAGTAGAAACTTTCCGGTTAAGCTTGGATCAAACTGCATCCAATGTCGTTCTGCGAAGGAGGCACCAGAGTCGTCTACCTTTAGAGTATGACGCGAGGAATATTTTCAACACGCCTGGGGCCAGACCAAGTAATCCACCTGAGGTAACCCGGGCTGTCAAGGCGCCCGTGACCGTGGCAACGGCTCAACCACATGTCGCAGACCCATCTCATCTGAATTTAACCCCGCCTCAGTAGGTGTGACACTGCAAGGTCATTATTCTAACCCTCTGGATAACATGATTGCTGCGGCGGCATGGCTGGCAGCTCTCCCGGTGCAAGGCGAGTCTCCCGTGGCTGTTGAGGCGCGGAAGGTCCTGGAACTTCTTCAAACCGTGGTAGCTCAACAAGCGGCGTACTCATATAGCCGTGAGCGGATTCATTCAACCCCACGCCATAGCCGAAGTTATAGTCGGTGCATTGAGTCGCCGACGGTTTCGAGTAGTGAGCAGCACCATAACCAGCCCTGTGGGCACAACCCACCATGTGCTGATAACAACACTCAGGTTTTGGATGATCGGGCCAGGGCACGTCGGGAGGCTGAGCTAGCGGCTCAGTTAGCGGCTCATCGGCAACCTCAGCATAACCCGACAGTGTCTGTAGAAGCTAGGATGACTTCTAGGACCGTGGGTGTGTCGTGTCTAGTGTCGGCTTTGCATAATGAGCGTCTGCCCAAGGATTTTAAGGGTCCCCGCAAGGTGCCCAATTACACAACGGATCAACCCCCGGAGGCTTGGATTGAGAGCTATGAACTGGCCATGGAGATGTTGGACGTCAATGATGCTGTGTGCGCTAAGTATTTCACCATGAGGTTGGATGGGCTGCTCGCACCTGAGTAAAAGGATTGCCCCCTAACTCCATAAGATCATCGGCTGAATCGAAGACGCGCTTTATTCAGAATTTCGAGGACACATGCAAGCAACCTCTATCGATTCTTGATTTAGGCACTTGTATACAGAGGAAGGACGAGTCAACTGCCCATTGGGTACGCCAGATCTTAGCCATTATCCACTCATCGAAAAGCATCAACTCTAGCTCAGCCATCCAAATTTTGGAGAAAAATTGCCGGTTCACTCCTCTCAAACAGAAGCTGGGGCGACTCAAACACCACTGCAATGACATGGGAGAGCTCATGGCAACTCTCATCAAATATGCCGACTCTGATAACACTAAGGACCCTGAGTCTGATAGTAGAAGTCTAGCAAGGGGAAGAAGAGCGGTAATGGAAAGGGACAACATCACAATGCGGCGGGTCAGAACCAAGGCAATAGTGGTAAGTGCAAGCAAGCTAACGGCGGATCAGATTTTGTGGCTAATACCAACATGCAGAGTTACAATTAGCATCGTAAGGGGAAATCATCAATGCCCCGGTTTGGTGGGCCAAAGTTCAACCTTGAAGCGATAATGAATCAGTCTTGCCCAAAGCATGGTTCTCAAGACAAACAGCCACTCATTTATGGAAAGATTGTTTCATTATGAATGAGTATAAATTCCGGCTTTTATCAGGACCATCATGGCCTGAATGGCGGGTCAGGGTCCGGCTCTCACGGGCTTGGTTTTGGAAGTGGCGGCTCAAACTCTAGCTTTCAAGGCCAAGGCAGTCAAGGCGGTTTTAATCAGCAAACCAGTCAAGGTAATCAGCAATAGCAGTCTGGCTATTAGATTAATCCAAAGCAGCTGAATAGTGGCCAATATCATGTTTTTACCACGAGTTTATGCAAGTGAGACCAGAAGATTCATAAACGAGTGATGAGTGCGGTTGAGCCGACAGTCCCTCGATACTTGTGATGGTTAGAGCAGCCCATTGTATGGAGACGTGAGGATCATCCGCCCCGGGTTGACAACCCGGGTCAGTTGGCTTTGGTGGTTGCTCCTCAGGTTGGAGGATACAAGTTGATGAAGTTGCTTATGGATGGGGGAAGCAGTATCAATATATTTTATTATGATTGTCGGAGTTCTAGAAACGGGGGTCCCCAGACTTGCCTGCCTGCGGCCCACGGTGTGGCTCGCCAGCAGCCTGGTATGGCCCATCTTCATCAATGAGCCTTCAAGACCCTCGTGAGGGGCCAAGCCTCACCAGGCTGGCTCGCGAGGGGTAGAGAGATCAAGGCGGGAGGCACCTCGCGAGGTTCCAGTGACGGAAGCCATGTTGACCAAGGCCAGGCGAGCGCCAGCATGCGCAGTGTCCTCGTTTCCTCTTTGGTGCTAAAGAGAGAGGCGCAGGCGAGGAGTCCCGAGGCGTCAAGCAAAGGTTTCCATATTGGTGCAACAAGACCAAGACTAGCAGGACGGCAGGACGGAGGTCACCATGGAGCCCAAGACGGCATCATCACCAGAGCCTTTGGCAGGCGAAGACCACCTTTAGTAAGGATAACTTGTACTAGTTGTCCCACTTCAAAATTGGCCGTTGTTGGATCCCTTCCTGCTCAATATTTGGGGAGAGGACCAGGGCCTCTATAAATAGGACTAGCCACCACAGTAGGAGGCAACTGATCACGGATCGATTCCACCTTCACACTCACCAGCTCACCAGGCACAAGAACACCTCTCCTCAGGAGGCTGTTCTTCCCTTGTACTGTTCATCCTCGGCCCAAGAGGCAATCCACCACCACATGCTGGAGTAGGGTATTACACCACATCGGTGGCCCGAACCAGTATAAACCTTGTGTCTCTTGTTCTTCGGGTTCGACGCGCAAAGCCGTGAGATCGTGGTGAGGGTGCAAGTACGGGAGGGAGAGATCTTCGCGCGCACCCCGGAGTTCGAACCTTAAGGGTTTTGCCGGAACCTGAAATCCGACATTTGGCGCGCTAGGTAGGGGTGCGCCGAAGCTTTCCTTCCGCCGATCCACGTTCTATCGCCCTGATACGTCTCCAACGTATCTATCATTTTTTATTGTTCCATGCTATTATATTACCCGTTTTGGATGTTTATGGGCTTTATTTTACACATTTATATCATTTCTGGGACTAACCTACTAACCGGAGGCCCAACCCGTATTGCTGTTTTTTTGCCTATTTCAGTATTTCGAAGAAAAGGAATATCAAATGGAGTCCAAACGGAATGAAACCTTCAGGAGCGTGATTTTTGGAACGAACGTGATCCAGAGAACTTGGAGTGCAAGTCAAGAAGCTTGCAGGGCGGCCAGGAGACAGGAGGGTGCGCCCACCCCCTATGGGCGCGCCCCTATCTCCTGGGCCCCACAGGCGGCCACCGATGACTTCTTCCTCCTATATATACCTACGTACCCCGAAAACATCCAGGGAGCCAACGAAACACAATTTCCACCACCGTAACCTTCTGTATCTGCGAGATCCTATCTTGGAGCCTTCGCCGGCGCTTCGCCGGAGGGGGAATCGATCACAAAGGGCTTCTACATCAACACCATAGCCCCTCCGATGAGTTGTGAGTAGTTTACCACAGACCTTCGGGTCCATAGTTATTAGCTGGATGGCTTCTTCTCTCTTTTTGGATCTCAATACAATGTTCTCCCCTTCTCTTGTGGAGATCTATTCAATGTAAACTCTTTTTGCGGTGTGTTTGTCGAGATCCGATGAGTTGTGGGTTTATGATCAAGTTTATCTATGAGAAATATCTGAATCTCCTCTGAATTCTTTGATGTATGATTGAGTTATCTTTGCAAGTCTCTTCGAATTATCAGTTTGGTTTGGCCTACTAGATTGATGTTTCTTGCCATGGGAGAAGTGCTTAGCTTTGGGTTCAATCTTGCGGTATCCTCTCCCAGTGACAGCAGGGGTAGCAAGGCACGTATTGTATTGTTGCCATCGAGGATAAAAAGATGGGGTTTATATCATATTGCTTGAGTTTATCCCTCTACATCATGTCATCTTTCTTAATGCATTACTCTGTTCTTTATGAACTTAATACTCTACATGCAGGCAGGAGTCGGTTGATGTGTGGAGTAATAGTAGTAGATGCAGGCAGGAGTCGGTCTACTTGTCGCGGACGTGATGCCTATATACATGATCATGCCTAGATAATCGCATAATTATTCGCTTTTCTATCAATTGCTCGACAGTAATTTGTTCACCCACCGTAATACGTATGCTATCTTGAGAGAAGCCACTACTGAAACCTATGGCCCAGTGTCTATCTTTTATTATAAGCTTTCAATCTACTTTTATTTGCATCTTTACTTTTTGCATCTATATTATAAAATACCAAAAATATATTTATATTATCATACTATCTCTAACAGATCTCACTTTCGCAGGTGGCCGTGAAGGGATTGACAACCCCTTTATTGTGTTGGTTGCGAGTTCTTTGTTTGTTTGTGTAGGTGCGTGGGACTTTTGAGGAGCCTCCTACTAGATTGATACCTTGGTTCTCAAAAACTGAGGGCTATACTTATGCTACTATTGCTGCATCACCCTTTCCTCTTCAAGGAAAACCAATGCAAGCTCAAGACGTAGCAAGAAGGATTACTGGCGCCGTTGCCGGGGAGGTCTTCGCTCAAGTCAAGACATACCAAGTACCCATCACAAACTCATCTCCCTCGCATTTACATTATTTGCCATTTGCCTCTCGTTTTCCTCTCCCCCACTTCACCCTTGCCGTTTTATTTGCCCTCTCTTTCCCAATCTCCTCCTCTCTTTTCGCTTGCCTTTTTTTGTTTGCTTGTGTGTTGGATTACTTGTTGCCATGGCGCAAGATAATACCAAGTTGTGTGATTTCTCCAATATCAATAATAATGATTTCCTTAGTACTCCGATTGCTCCTCTTAATGATGTTGAGTCTTGTGAAATCAATACTGCTTTGCTGAATCTTGTTATGAAAGATCAATTCGCCGGCCTTCCTAGTGAAGATGCCGCTACTCATCTAAACAACTTTGTTGATTTGTGTGATATGCAAAAGAAGAAAGATACGGATAATGATATTGTTAAATTGAAGTTATTTCCGTTTTTACTTATAGATTGTGCTAAAGTCTAGTTTTCGTCTTTGCCTAAAAATAGTATTGGTTCTTGGAACAAGTGCAAGGATGCTTTTATCTCTAAGTATTTTCCTCCCGCTAAGATCATCACTCTTAGGAACAATATTATGAATTTTAAACAACTTGATCATGAGCATGTTGCCCAATCTTAGGAAAGAATGAAATTGATGATTCGCAATTGCCCTACTCATGGTTTGAATTTATGGATGATCATACAAAATTTTTATGCCGGTTTGAACTTTGCTTCTAGAAATCTTTTAGATTCGTCCGTGGGAGGCACGTTTATGGAAATCACGTTAAGATGCTACAAAACTTCTTGATAATATTATGGTTAATTATTCTCAATGGCACACCAAAAGATCTTCTAGTAAAAAAGTGCATGATATAGAAGAAATCAATGTTTTGAGTGGAAAGATGGATGAACTTATGAAGTTGTTTGCTACTAAAAATACTCCTCTTGATCCCAATGATATGCCTTTGTCTACTTTGATTGAGAATAATAATGAATCTATGCATGTGAATTTTGTTGGTAGGAATAGTTTCAGAAACAATGTTTATAGAGGAAACTTTAATTCTAGACCGTTGCCTAGTAATTCCTCAAATAATTATGGCAATTCCTACAATAAATTTAATAATATGCCCTCTGATTTTGAGAATAGTGTGAAAGAATTTATGATTTCTCAAAAGAATTTTAATGCCTTGCTTGAAGAAAAATTGCTCAAAGTTGATGATTTGGCTAGGAACGTCGATAGACTTTCACTTGATGTTGATTCTCTTAAACTTAGATCTTCTCCTCCTAAGCATGATATCAATGAGTCTCTCAAAGCAATGAGAATTTCCATTTATGAGTGCAAGGAAAGAACCGCTAGATTGCGTGCTAAGAAAGATTGCTTTGTAAAGGCGTGTTCTTCTAGTTTCCTATTAGATCTTTGTTTGGCAATATGAATCTTGATAATAATGGGACTGGATATGAGTCAACTTTAGTTAGAAGGCGTCCCAACAATTCGTAGTTTTTAGATGTTGATGCTAAATTTGGTAAAAGTGGGATTGGAGAGGTCATGACTTTAAATAGCATTGGACCCACTATCTCATATTTCAAGGAATTTGATCATGATAATTTTTCTTTAGAAGGTTGTATTTCCTTGTTGCAATCCGTTGTTAATTCTCCTCATGCTTATAGTTAAAATAAAGCTTTTACCAAACATATCGTTGATACCTTGATGCAATCTTATGATGAAAAATTAATTTGGAAGTTTCTATACCTAGAAAACTTAATGATGAGTGGGAACCTACTATAAAGATTAAAATTAAAGATCATGAGTGTTTTGCTTTGTGTGATTTGGGTGCTAGTGTTTCCACGATTCCGAAAACTTTATGTGATATTCTAGGTTTCCATGATCTTGATGATTGCTCTTTAAATTTGCACCTTGTGGATTCCACCATTAAAAAGCCAATGGGAAGGATCAATGATGTTCTCGTTGTTGCAAATAGAAATTTGGTGCCCGTAGATTTTATCGTTCTTGATATAGATTGCAATCTTTCTTGCCCGATTATTCTTGGTAGACCTTTCCTTAGAACAATTGGTGCGATTATTGATATGAAGGAAGGGAATATTAGATCCCAATTTCCATTAAAGAAAGGCATGGAGCACTTTCCAAGAAAGAAACTCAAATTACCTTATGAATCTATCATGCGAGCTACTTATGAATTGAGTGCCAAAGATGGGACTACTTAGATCTATCTTCGCTTTTATGCCTAGCTAGGGGTGTTAAACGATAGCGCTAGTTGGGAGGCAACCCAATTTTATTTGTGTTTTTTGTTTGTGTTTTTGTTCAGTAATAAATTTTGCATATACCTTCTATTTAGATGTGTTTTTATCTTTTAATTAGTGTTTGTGCCAAGTAGAACCTATAGGATAACCTATGATGATAGTTGATTTGATTCTGCTGAAAAACAGAAACTTTGCATGCACGAATTTAGTTTTATTAAATCACGTAAACGTGCTTTTGCGTTGATTCGTTTTGCTGCTGATCAATAGAGAAATTTTCCACGACTTCCCATTTTGGTAGGATGTTTAGAGTTCCAGAAGTTTGCGTTAGTTACAGATTGCTACAGAATGTTCTGTTTTTGACAGATTCTGTTTTTCGTGTGTTGTTTGCTTATTTTGATGCATCTATGGCTAGGAAAATAGTTTATAAACCATAGAGAAGTTGGAATACAGTAGGTTTAACACCAAAATAAATAAAGAATGAGTTAATTACAGTACCTTATGTGGTGGTTTTGTTTCCTTTCACTAAGGGAGCTTATAAGATTTCCTGTTGAGTTTTGTGTTGTTATGTTTTCAAGTTTTGGGTAAAGCTTTGATGAACTATGGAATAAGGAGTGGCAAGAGCCTAATCTTGGGGATGACCAAGGCACCCCAAGATATTCAAGAATATCCCAAACTCTAAGCTTGGGGATGCCCCGGGAAGGCATCCCCTCTTTCGTCTTCGTTCATTGGTAACTTTACTTGGAGCTATATTTTTATTCGCCACATGATATGTGTTTTGCTTGGAGCTTCGTGTATTATATTAGTCTTTGATTTTTAGTTACCACAATCATCCTTATTGTACACACCTTTTGGGAGAAGCCCACTTGATTAGAATTTGCTAGAATACTCTATGTGCTTCACTTATACCTTTTGAGCTTGATAGTTTTTTGCTTTAGTGCTTCACTTATATCTTTTAGAGCATGACGGTGGCTTAATTTTAAAGAAATTGCTAGTATCTCATGCTTCACTTATATTATTTTGAGAGTCTTTTAGAACAGCATGTTATTTGCTATGGTTATAAAATTGGTCCTAGAATGGTAGGCATCCAAGTTGGGTATAATAAAAACTATCATAGAAAGTGCATAAAACACTAGGATCAATTTGATGCTTGATAATTGTTTTGAGATATAAAGGTAGTAATGTTAGAGTCATGCAAGTGGGTAATTATGAAATTGAGAAATACTTGTGTTGAAGTTGGCAAGTCCCGTAGCATGCACGTATGGTAAAAGTTGTGTGACAAATTTGTTGCATGAGGTGCTCTTTTGATTGTTTTCCTTATGAGTGGAGGTCGGGATTGCGTGATGGTTAACTCCTACCAACCCTTCCCCTAGGAGCATGCGTAGTAGTACTTTGCTTCGAGGGCAAGTAGACTTTTGCAATAAGTATCTGAGTTCTTTATGACTAATGTGAGTCCATGGATATACGCACACTCATCCTTCCACTTTGCTAGCCTCTATTATACCGTGCAACTTTTGCAGGTATCATGCACCCATTATTTACCTTCCTCAAAACAGCCACCATACCTACCTATTATGGCATTTCCATAGCCATTCCGAGATATATTGCCATGCAACTTTCCATTGTTCCGTATATTATGACACGTTCCATCATTGACATATTGCTCTTTGCATGATCATGTAGTTGACATCGTATTTGTGGCAAGACCACCTTCATAATTTTCATACATGTCGCTCTTGATTCATTGCATATCCCGGTACACCGTCGGAGGCATTCATATAGAGTAATATCTTGTTCTAGCTTTGAGTTGTAATTCTTGAGTTGTAAATCAATAAAAGTGTGATGATCTTCATTATTAGAGCATTGTCTCAGTGAGGAAAGGATGATGAAGACTATGATTCCCCCACAAGTCGGGATGAGACTTCGGACTTTACAAAAAGAAAAAAAAAGAGAAAGGCCAAAAAAAGGCAAAGAAAAGAAAAAAGAAAGGCCAAAGAAAAAAGTGAAAAGAAAAAATGAGAGAAAAAGAGAGAAGGGACAATGCTACTATCTTTTTTTCCACACTTGTGCTTCAAAGTAGCACCATGATCTTCATGATAGAGAGTCTCCTATGTTGTCACTTTCATATACTAAGTGGGAATTTTTCATTATAGAACTTGGCTTGTATATTCCAATGACGGGCTTCCTCAAAATGCCCTAGGTCTTCGTGAGCAAGCGAGTTGGATGCACACCCACTTAGTTTCTTTTGTTGAGTTTTCATATATTTATAGCTCTAGTGCATCTGTTGCATGGCAATCCCTACTCACTCACATTGATATCTATTGATGTGCATCTCCATAGCCCATTGATACGCCTAGTTGATGTGAGACTATCTTCTCCCACTTTTTGTCCTCACAACAACCACCTTATACCACCATAGTGCTATGTCCATGGCTTGCGCTCATGTATTGCGTAAGAGTTGAAAAAGCTGAAGCGCGTTAAAAAGTATGAACCAATTGCTTGGCTGAAACCGGGGTTGTGCATGATGGGAGTATTTTGTGTAATGAAAATGAAGCATGGCCTAACTATATGATTTTGTAGGGATAAGCTTTCTTTGGCTATGCTATTTTGATAGGACATGATTATTTGTTAGTATGCTTCGAAGCATTATTATTTTTTATGTTTTATAAGCTTTTATCTTGAATCATTTGGATCTGAACAATTATGCCACAATAAAGAAAATTACATTGAGAAATATGCTAGGTAGCATTCCACATCAAAAAATCTGTTTTTATCATTTACCTACTCGAGGACGAGCAGGAATTAAGCTTGGGGATGCTTGATACGTCTCCAACGTATCTAGAATTTTTGATTGTTCCATGCTATTATATCACCCCTTTTGAATGTTTATGGGCTTTATTTTACACATTTATATCATTTTTGGGACTAACCTACTAACCAGAGGCCCAGCCCGTATTGCTGTTTTTTTGCCTATTTCAGTATTTTGAAAAAAAGGAATATCAAACGGAGTCCAAACGGAATGAAACCTTCGGGAGCGTGATTTTTGGAACAAACGTGATCCGGAGAACTTGGAGTGCAAGTCAAGAAGCTTGCGAGGCGGCCAGGAGATAGGAGGGCGCGCCCACCCCCTCTAGGTGCGCCCCCTATCTCCTGGGCCCCACAGGCGGCCACCGATGTACTTCTTCCTCCTATATATACCTACGTACCCCGAAAACATCCAAGGAGCCAACGAAACACAATTTCCACCACCGTAACCTTCTGTATCCGCGAGATCCCATCTTGGAGCCTTCGCCGGTGCTCCACCGGAGGGGGAATCGACCATGGAGGGCTTCTACATCAACACCATAGCCCCTCCGATGAGTTGTGAGTAGGTTACCACAGACCTTCGGGTCCATAGTTATTAGCTAGATGGCTTCTTCTCTCTTTTTGGATCTCAATACAATGGTCTCCCCCTCTCTTGTGGAGATCTATTCGATGTAAACTCTTTTTGCCGTGTGTTTGTCGAGATCCGATGAATTGTGGGTTTATGATCAAGTTTATCTATGAGAAATATTTGAATCTCCTCTGAATTATTTTATGTATGATTGATTTATCTTTGCAAGTCTCTTCGAATTATCAGATTGGTTTGGCCTACTAGATTGATGTTTCTTGCCATGGGAGAAGTGCTAAGCTTTGGGTTCAATCTTGCGGTGTCCTTTCCGAGTGACAGCAGGGGCAGCAAGGCACGTATTGTATTGTTGCCATCAAGGATAAAACGATGGGGTTTATATCATATTGCTTGAGTTTATCCCTCTGCATCATGTCATCTTTCTTAATGCGTTACTCTGTTCTTTATGAACTTAATACTCTAGATGCAGGCAGGAGTCGGTCGATGTGTGGAGTAATAGTAGTAGATGCAGGAAGGAGTCGGTCTACTTGTCGTGGACGTGATGCCTATATACATGATCATGCCTAGATAATCTCATAATTGTTTGCTTTTCTATCAATTGCTCGACAGTAATTTGTTCACCCATCGTAATACTTATGCTATCTTGAGAGAAGCCACTACTGAAACCTATGGCCCCCGGGTCTATCTTTTATCATATAAGCTTTCAATCTACTTTTATTTGCATCTTTACGTTTTGCATCTATATTATAAAATACCAAAAATATATTTATCTTATCATACTATCTCTATCAGATCTCACTTTCGCAAGTGGTCGTGAAGGGATTGACAACCCCTTTATTGCGTTTGTTGCGAGTTCTTTGTTTGTTTGTGTAGGTGCGTGGGACTTTTGAGGAGCCTCCTACTGGATTGATACCTTGGTTCTCAAAAACTGAGGGAAATACTTACGCTACTATTGTTGCATCACCCTTTCCTCTTCAAGGAAAACCAACACAAGCTCAAGACGTAGCATGCCATACCGCATCCATGTCGGACGCACGTCGAGCCCGCGCTGAGCGTCGGGCCGCCCTTGCCGCCCGGGTTGCTCAAATGGCTGATGTCGGCGGGCCTCCCCGTTGTTTGCCGTCACCCGCCGCCAACGCTGCCACCCCTGCAAGAAACGAGCAACAGGCGTCCTCGCTGCACCCCTCCGTGTAGCGGGACGTCCGCACCGCCACCCCGTCGTCATCCCACGCTCGACGCGTACCCACCGACGCGCAGGCCGTGCTGCTCATGGCACGCGAGCTCCTGCATTACTGCCCGGTCGATGACCCCTACAAGGACTAGCTGGACTGTATAGCTGAGCTTGTCAGCACCGCTGGGGGCTCACCTGTCCCATCGCTCTCGTTTGCTTGCCCTCCTCCAGCCGCGGGCGACGTGGCCCACGGGGTGCCTCCGCCGCCTCCGCAACAAGATGGGGCCCTGGCGCCAAGGCGTGCGCCCTTCGGCGCGACCCGAAGATGTCAAGAAGTCCCTCGGCCCCGAAAAAATGCCCCGGCGCTTCCGGCGGCGCCACGACAAGACCGTGCGCTGCCTGTGCTGGTGGCGCGCAGGCATCAAGGACAGGCTCCACCTCTCCAGAGGGCTCAAGTGGCCACGGCTGGCTGCCGCGCCTTCACTCCGGAGCTACGCAGCGTCGTCTGGCTGGGCAAGTTCAAGCCTGACCTGCTTCCTCGCTATGACGGCACCCCCGACCCCGCGGAGTTCGTGCAGCTCTACGAGATGAGCATCGAAGCAGCCAACGGCGATGAAAAGGTCATGGCAAACTGGTTCCCTATGGCTCTCAAGGACAGAGCTCGCTCATGGCTCCTGAATTTCCCCCCAGGATCAATCTCCACCTGGGGTGAGATGCGCAACCGCTTCATCGCCAACTTCCAGGGCACTTGCGACCGCCCGCCGGCCGTGGGTGACCTATGCCGCGTCAAGCAATAGCCAGGGGAGACCCTGCAAAGGTACATCCAACGCTTCAACAACGTTCGCCTCAAGATCCCCAAGGTGACGGACGAGGCCATCATTTCCGCGTTCTCAGATGGCGTCTGTGACGTCAAGATGAAGGAGGAGCTCGCCATCCACGAGGAGTTATGCACGGCCCTGGAGCTGTTCAACATGGCGACCAAGTGCGTGCGAGCTGAGGAAGGGCACCTTTCCCTCCTCGAGCTCCCTGCAGTCGATCCAGAGGAGAAGAAAGCCAAGGCCAAGGACGTGAAGCACAAGGGAGTGGCCGTACTCGCGGCCGAGCCGGACACGAAGCATGGCCGGGACCACCCCGAGTCACCCAAGAGCAGCCGTCCGTTCTGCGCCTTCCACAACATGCACAACCACAACACCAATGACTGTCAAGAGCTTCGGTCCATTCGAGATGGGCACTTTGGTCGACATCCCGACCGCAATGACTGGGGCTACAGCCGAGGAGGAGGACAAGGCACAGGACACTGGGATGACCGCGGCCCCCACCAGGAGTGGCGCGACCGGCCTCATGAGGATCGCTAGCAAGATCAGCCTCGTGAGGGCGCGTGGAGGGACCAGCTTCGTGAGGATCGTCCTCAGGGCAATCCTGCCTTCCTCCACTGCTGCTGCCAAGGAGGAACGACGACCATCATCAGGACGAGGGGGCTGGGGGCTTCCAGGAGCTGTGTGCTATGGCTTGCATCCTGGGCGGAGGTCAGGCCCCAGCATCCCAGCGCCTCTTCAAGCAGTTTGCCCGAGAGGTGAACGCGGCTCTCCCCAGGCTCGAGGCCACATGCCCGCTCAGGTGGTCCAAGTGCGCCATCACCTTCAGCTCGGCGGATCAGCTTAAATGTGTAGCCACTGCTAGCGCTCTCCCAGTGCACTGCTCACCCATCATCAGCAACGTCCAAGTCACCAAGACCCTCATTGACAGCGGCACATGGCTTAATGTCCTGTCCGTCGAGACATTTGACAGTCTCCAAGTGCCATACGATTAGCTACAGCCTACCAAGCCCTTCTCAGAAGTTACAGATGGTTCCATGACCCCGATAGGGCAAATCCGCCTCCCTGTCACCTTCGGTCAGCGCGACAACTACCGCACCGAGCTCATCGACTTCGACGTCGCACACATCCGTCTGCCGTACAATGCCATCCTCGGGTATCCAGCCCTGTCCATGTTCATGGCCGTGGCCCACCACGGCTACAATGTCATCAATATGCTAGGAAGCGGCGGGATCATCACAGACCCCTGTGAAGAAAGAGATGCGGTGTGCTCCCTTGAGCGTGTCTTCCAAGACGCAGCAATCGAGGACCCTGACAACGAAGGCGCGCAGTACCCTTCTGAGGCCATCCTCAAGAAGAAGAAGCAGCTGCTCCACACCGGGCCTCGGGAGGGCGGCGTCTCTAGCCATGCCACCTCAGGATCGGCTCCCACGCCTGAGGCGCCTCCCTCCCTTGCATAGGGAGGCGCGCCTGGCGCCTTCCTCGGGCAAGGCTTGGGGGCTCTCTTCTGGAGGGCCTCGGACCTGGCCAACCTCACGAGGGAGGCGCTCGGGCACCATGTGGAGGCGTGCTTTGCAGAACATTTCCCTCAAGAGGGCACTGGGCGAGGAGCGCCTGGTGCTCAGGAGTTCATCGACAAGGCCACCCAGGAGCTCCAAGAAGCAAGAGCCATGCGCGGCGACCGTCGCCCACCTGGTGCAGCCCCCCATCCTAGCGAGGACGGCGGGCTGCGTGTCTATATCAACATTCCAGGGCTAAACAGAGCTGCGTCTCAGGAGTGCTTCTGGCCTTCGCGCGCTAGGCGTTGCGAGGGTCCACCTCACAGCTACGTCTGCATGCCTTTTGGCTTGCCGATCGTGGCAGCGGCCTACCAGCATCACATGCGGGGCATCTTGGCTGCTCAGGAGGCCAGGCATCATGCAGTCCTGGTGGAGATGGAGACGGTCCTCAAGGAACCGCCCAAGCCCCCAGAGCCTCCCGAGGCTCAGGGTCTAGATGGCTCATGAGGAGCAACTCCTTCGATATGTGTCTTCAGCTGCCCCAACTCTCCTTCGACAATGGAACCAGGTGACATTTTCCAAGTTTATTTAGATGGGAGCGCCCCTCAGGCTGCATTACTCCCATGTCGCACGGGCTTCACCCTTCGACGTGTATCCTTTTACATCTTTAGCTTACCTTGCTGGGGGCGCCCTTGGGCTGCATTATCCCCAAGTCGCTCGGTTCCATCCCAGCGGCCTATATTGTTTTTGCATTTATCTAAGTTAGCTCATACCATCTCGCGATTTATTGCCAACCCGCCCGGGATTCCGCTAGCATGGGAGCCGCGCGCCGGTCATCTTTCTTTAGGATCCTTCGCATGAGAGGCTGAAGCACGACGTCTGTGCTCGGGCCCGTCCCTGCAGCATCGATAAATCCAATGGCTGAGCTTTGTCTGGTGGGCCGGCCCCATTCATGTCACCTTCGGGGGTCGTTGGTGCTTGGCCTTCTTATGCGATATCCTCAGGAGATTCGCTCGGCGCAGGTCGCCTAACCACCTTGCAAGATCATCCAGGCCATCAAGAACCAAGACCAGGCGCAACCCGCCTTGAGGTAGGGCCTCGTGAGTCCCGCGCTGGCTCACGGGTGCCCGGACACACCTTGTCTAGCCCTGCCATGCAAGCCACGTGTCAGGGCGGGGCTGTACACACCCCGAGGGCTCCAATCAGAGGGAGCCCTCACCGACGCACCAGTGGAAGCACCATGCTCCGTGCTGGTAGTCGACACTGCCGAGGAGCGGCTATGTCCGTGCAAGTACGGAAGAGCTATGCTACACGCTGGTGATAAATAACTAAGGGCGGCCCCTTGGCTGTATCAACCACAGGGAGCCATCCGGCTCGGTGTCCAGCCTCTCCGTAATGCTTTCCCCTCGGGAGAGCCGCGCAAGGGGGCTGGGCACGGGGGCTACGCCTGGGCCACGCCCAAGCGTACGCCGCCATGCTAGGTCTCCTGGACCTGGTCGTCGCGCGCCCTGCCGTGCAGAGCCAAGGTATGAAGGTTGTTTGAACATCAAGGGGGACTCCTGAGCATCACGACTCAGGAGCCTAACTGGCCACGTAGCCCTCACTCCTTGGTCCCGTCCTGGTGATCCGGATGGGCCAACGACGGTTGAGGTATGCACGGGGTCGGGCCCTGCCAATGTAGAACACTAGGCCTACTCATGCACTTCCTTCCTGTAAGCTGTTTGCGCGTCAAGGGGGACTCTTGAGCATCGCGACTCAGGAGCCTAACTGGACACGTAGCCCCTCACTCCTTGGTCTCATCCTGGTGATCCGGATGAGCCAACGGCGGCTGAGGTATGCACGGGGTCGGGCCCTGCCGATGCAGAACGCCAAGCAGACAGGAAGGGAATCGTGAAATCTCAAGCAAATCTCAAGCAAATATTACAAAACATATCGTTCCTTCGATACCAAACACAAGTTTAAATGCCTCCGCAAGGCATAATGCATGTTGTAGGAATAAAACAGGAAGATGCAAGCGAGCCGCCTCATCATCCCTGGACACCGCCGACACTGGCAAGGGGAGAGTTACAGGCTCAGCAGTACCACCAGTCGGGGGCGCAAGGTCGAAGGCGCGGAATATCTTCAACAAGGCTTCCACTGGCCCTTCACGACTTCAGCAGTGGTGGCATAGCACTCGTCGTCCATAGGCTCCAGTAGCTCGTCAAGGTTGGCGCCAGGGTCACGGAGGTGGAGATGGCTGAAGACCCGAGTCAGCACGACCAAGGAGAGTGCGTAAGCTTCCTCCTCTGCCAAAGGGGTGATCCCTTGAACGACCTCCTCAAGCGCCTCGACCAGATGAGGGAGCAGCTGGGCGGGGCCTTCGTCATATCTCGCCAGAGGCTCCTCCAAGCCCTTCTCGTAGAGTGACCGCAGTGCCACGCAGGACCTCTCCTCGAGGGACTTGAAGGCCGCGCGGTCCTCGGACAATACCTTCGCCTTGGCTTCCAAATCGGCCTCCTACGCCTTCATCCTCCGCTCCAACTCCTCCAGCCGGCTATGCTCCATAGCCTGCGCCTTCGCCAAATGGTCCAGCTCAGCATCACGGCCCCTGATGGCGATCTCCCGAGCATTCATCTTCTCCTCCTCCGCCTTGCGGCCCCGAGCTTCGGTCGCACGCTCGTTGTGCATGGTTTCCAGCTCGGCCTCCAGCGACCAACAATGATCTTGGGCGGCCCCGGCGTCCTTCAGCGCTGCCTCGCAAGCCGCAGTAGCTTGGGCAGCGGCCTACTCGTTCTTCTAGGAGGCCACCGCGGCTTGGCTCAGCGCCGCCCGGACGGATGCATCAGAGTGAAGCCAGCTGGAGATCAGCTCCAGGCGCCCGGCCACCAGGTGACGGTCGGGGCCTTGAAGGTCTCTCGTAGCAGAGTCATCACGAAGAAAGCGCGGCCCAAGGCATCAGGGGAAGCAGAGGGACCTGGAGGCAGCAGCGCGGCGGAAGGTTGAGGAGGCAGCATCATCACCATGGCTTGGGAAGCTGGTGGCTCCTGAGCCTTGGGAGCCTCAGCAGCCGAGCCAGACGTTGGCACCTCTGGGGCCAGCAGGGCCTCGAGGGCGGACACCTCCCGAGGATTCTCCCTCATGCCTCGCAAGGACGATCGAGCTGGAGAAGCGCGAGCGCCATCGCCACCTTTCCCCATGGAGGGAGTAGCGGTCGCCGCAGGCGGTTTGGTCCCGAGTGGTGCCACCTCTTCCTCCTCCTTCCTCCTCTTTGCCGCGGGCGTCGGCCTAATTGCACAATGGAGGGACGTCAAGAATCGGCAAGGGAAGCAAGAACAAGGCAGGACAAGAGCACTTACTAGTCCACCGTAGTGTAGTCCCTCCGCTTCTTGAGCTTGAAACCCGAGAGCCTCGGCGTGGTTGTGCGGGCTCCAGGAGCAGAAGAAAGAGCAGCGGGAGGGCCAGGAGCAGCCTCGGGTGCCTGCAGGGCAAGGGCCTCGTCGCGGGAGATCAGCGCCGACCTGCCCTTAGTCGGGATCTTGACCAGCGACCTCCTCCGAGGGCTGACCCAGGGCCTCGTGGCACCCTTTGCCATGGGCGGCTCCCTCCTCTCCGGGGAGGCACTGTCCTCGTTGTCATTAGGCAAGGTGCAGTGGATGTCAGCTTTGCGCGGGGGGGGGGGGGGGAAGGGGGGTTCCCCCGCCCCTTTGCGGGTCGCCTCCAAGTCGTGCTCCTCATCCTCATCCTCTTCCTCTTAGTAAGACTCGTCGGAAGACACATCCACCGAAGCCGTCGCCACCAAGCCATCGGAGGGCGCAGGCGGGACAAGCCCACACCCATCAAAGACAGGCATGGCAGCAGCAACCTCCTCCCCATTCGGGCGGCAAAACAAGGGAACGAAGGAACTCGGTGGGAACCCTTGGTTGTCCCTGACCAAGGAGCGGAGGGTCGAGCGCAACTCCGCTCAGGAAGGGACTCCGGGCGCATGCGGAGGTCATCCCCTTCGCTCCCAAGCTTCCACAAGGGGCGTGGGCACGCCTGAAGAGGAGCCACGCATTGCGCCATGAACTCCTTGATGATCATGGGCCTCGTCAGCTTCGCCACCCTCGAGTCGCCAGGCCTCAGGTTGGCAGTCATCTTCTCCAGCACCGACGCCGCTCGGGGGCCTGTGAGCTTCGCCTGGAGCCACCCCTCGTGGGTCACGTGTTTCTTTGTCAGCAGCACCAGCCGGCGGTGGGAGCGTTTGGCGTCCATCAGGACCCACTTGCCTCTGAAGCCCTCGGCCTTCTTCCCGGTCTTCGAGATTGAGTTGGTCTTGTTGGCCGCCACGAAGCTGACGCACCCCGAGCAGGGGCCTTCCGTGAGCCGGAGGAAGAAGAAGTGGCGCAGCAACGCCACGAACGGCATCACCCTGACGTACGCCTCGCAGTAGAAGGCGAAGATCGATAGGAGAAGGATGGAGTTGGGTTGAAGATGGAGAGCGTGGATCTTGTCATGGCTGAGAACAGAGTAGAAGAAATCGGAGAAGGGGGGAACCAACCCGGCGACGATGCTGTTCATGAAGAAGGGGTAGAAAGTGTTGCCCGAGGCCTCCGTCTCGGCAGAGCCAACCCGGAGCACAATCTTCCTCTTCTCGTCCCCATCCGCCACCATTAGGAGTAAACTGGCGAGATTCTTCTCTGACATGTTGGGCATGTCCAGCGTGGGTTTGTACCAGGCTGGCAAAAGAGAGGCTCGAGGCTTGTTGGGCGCCATTGACGGTTGGCTGGGGGAAGGATCCGGGTGGTCTGAAGTTCTCAAGAGCGAAGGGCAAGAAAGGGGATCTGGAGCAAGACAAAGGGAAGCAATGAGGGTGAATGCAGGAGCGCCAGCCTTTTTGCCAATTGGGCAGTTGCCGAGGCAGCGTGGGGAAGTGGAGACGCCCACGTCCCATCAATAGCCACGCGTTGACCAAGGCCGCAGGCTGTTGGGGCCCGCGGCACTATGCACTTGCCCCTTGGCTTTGCCCCGAAGCCAAGTCCGAGTGCGCCTTGGGCCCTGGGGCTACTATCGGCATTCTGGGAGTGGGGGTCCCCAGACTTGCCTACCTGCGGCCCGCGGCATGGCTCGCCAGTGGCCTGGTACAACCCATCTTCATCAACGAGCATTCAAGACCCTCGCGAGGGGCCAAGCCTCGCGAGGCGGATGACACATGACCACCTCAAGGGCAGCCTCACCAGGCTGGCTCGCGAGAGGCAGAGAGATCAAGGTGGGAGGCACCTCGCGAGCTTCCAGTGATGCAAGACATGACGACCAAGGCCAGGCGGGCGCCAGCGCGCGTAGTTTCCTCGTTTCCTTTTTGGTGCTAAAGAGACAGGCGCAGGCGAGGACTCCCGAGGCGTCAAGCAAAGGTTTCTATATTGGTGCAACGAGACCAACACCAGCAGGACGGCAGGATGGAGGTCACCGTGGAGCCCAAGACGGCGTCATCACCAGAGCCTTTGGTAGGCGAAGACCACCTTTAGTCAGGATAACTTGTACTAGTTATCCCCCTTCAAAGTTGGTCGTTGTTGGATCCCTTCCCGCTCAATATTTGGGGAGAGGACTAGGGCCTCTATAAATAGGACTAGCCACCACAGTAGCAGGCAACTGATCACAGATCGATTCCACCTTCACACTCACCAGCTCACCAGGCACAAGAAAACCTCTCCTTAGGAGGTTGTTCTTCCCTTGTACTGTTCATCCTCAGCCCAAGAGGCAATCCACCACCACACATTGGAGTAGGGTATTACACCACATCGGTGGCCAAAACAGTATAACCTTGTGTCTCTTGTTCTTCGGGTTCGACGCGCTAAGCCGTGAGATCGTGGTGAGGGCGCAAGTTAGGGGAGGGAGAGATCTTCATGCGCACCCCAGAGTTTGAACCTTAAGGGTTTTCCCGGAACCCGAAATCCGACAATGATACTTTTCGCCGTATGATTTTGACTGACAAAGATCTTAAGCCGTCTTCTACTGTCTTTCATGGGGTGGTGCCTGGTAATTCGGCGTATCCAGTGGGTAAGTTAAAGTGCAACTATCCCTAGGTGGTTTTGGTAATTCATAACAACATATAGCTCATTGAGCTAATGCTATTCCAAGACTATTATTTCAGGAAAGCTCAATGAATGGCATGGCAATGGATGATGAAAGTGGATCCCTCAAAATATCAAGGACAAAGGATTGGCTCAAGCTCAAAAGCTCAAGCCTCCTCATTTTACATTTTAGTGATCCAAGATCACATTGGGTCTATAGGAAAAGCCAATACTATCAAGGAGGGATGAGGTGTTGCTTAATGAGCCTCTTGCTTCAAGTGCTTAGTGATATGCTCCAAGTACCCTCAACTACTTTCTCACATCCTCATATGACCTAAAGCCAAAGTCAAAATCGGTCACACCGATTCTTTTTATCCGGCGCCACCGAGTTCAAATGTCATAGCCACTGCCACAAACCCTAGGCAAATCGGTCTTATCGATAGGGATCTCGGTCTCACCGAGATGGGATTGTAATCTCTCTGTTTCCCTTCACAATGTTTCGGTCTAACCGAAGTGAACGATCGGTCCCACCGAGATTGCAATGTAAACTCTCTGTTTCCCTTTTGTAACATTTCGGTCTAACCGAAATGAGCGAATTGGTCCCACTGAGTTTACCTGACCAACTCTCTAGAAAGCTTATTACCAAAATCGGTCTCACCGAGTATGTGTAATCGGTCTCATCGAGATTACCTTATGCCCTAACCCTAACCATATCGGTCCTACCGAATTGCATGTCGGTCCCACCGAAAATCCTAACGGTCACTAGGTTTACTAAATCGGTCCAACGGAGTCTATTGAATCGGTCCCACCGAGTTTGGTAAATTGTCTGTAACGGTTAGATTTTGTGTGGAGGCTATATATACCCCTCCACCTCCTCTTCATTCGTGGAGAGAGCCATCAGAACAAACCTACACTTCCAACTTACCATTTCTGAGAGAGAACCACCTACTCATGTGTTGAGGCCAAGATATTCCATTCCTACCATATGAATCTTGATCTCTAGCCTTCCCCAAGTTGCTTTCCACTCAAATCTTCTTTCCACCAGATCCAAAACCTATGAGAGAGAGTTGAGTGTTGGGGAGACTATCATTTGAAGCACAAGAGCAAGGAGTTCATCATCAATGCACCATTTGTTACTTCTTGGAGAGTGGTTCTCCTAGATTGGCTAGGTGTCACTTGGGAGCCTCCGACAAGATTGTGGAGTTGAACCAAGGAGTTTGTAAGGGTAGGGAGATCGCCTACTTCATGAAGATCTACCGCTAGTGAGGCAAGTCCTTCGTGGGCGACGACCATGGTGGGATAGACAAGGTTGCTTCTTCGTGGACCCTTCGTGGGTGGAGCCCTCCGTGGACTCGCGCAACCGTTACCCTTCATGGGTTGAAGTCTCCATCAACGTGGATGTACGATAGCACCACCTATCAGAACCACGACAAAAACATCTGTGTCTCCAATTGCGTTTGAATCTTCCAAACCCTTCCCTTTACTTTCTTGCAAGTTGCGTGCTTTAATTTCCACTGCTCATGTACTCTTTGCATGCTTGCTTGAATTGTGTGATGATTGCTTGACTTGTCCAAAGATAGCTAAAATCTGCCAAACTCTAAAATTGGGAAAAGGTTAAGTTTTAATTGGTCAAGTAGTCTAATCACCCCCCTCTAGACATACTTCAAGGTCCTATAGTAAGATAGCCTTGGAAGTGGCTTCTGGCAATGAGCATGACTATAGGTCCAAAACATTGACTTTTGAGGTGGTCAAGATCAAGAGCCCTTATCATGCCTTGTTTGGATGGCCAGCTTATGCCAAGTTTATGGCACGGCCTTGTTTATCTGTAGCTTAAAATGCCGGGTCATAAGGGTAGAATCATAGTGCATGGTGATAGGAAGATAGCTTACGAATGTGAAGAGGGCGATGCTGCCTATGCTGAGTCTGTTTGTGGAATAGAGGAGCTGAAGTTTTACAAGGATAATGTTGACCCGGCAGATATGACCCCCTTGAAGAAGCCAACCACTAAGCATGACCCTGTGTTGAAGTTTAAGTCGTCAGATGACACCAAGCAGGTCGATTTTGTCCATGGCGATTCGTCCAAATAGTTCATTATCAATGCAAATATGGATCGAAAATAGGAAAGCGCGATCATCAAGTTCATTCGCGAGAACTGAGACATCTTCGCATGGAAGCCTTCAGACATGCTAGGTGTACCGAGGGAATTCACTAAGCACACTCTCAATATCGATCCAAAGTTTAAGCCGTTCAAGCAATTCCTTCGTCGTTTTAATGAAGAGAGGCGCAAGGCCATTGGAGAAGAGGTGGCCCGGCCCTTGGCGGCCCGGTTTATTGTGGAAGTTTTTCATCCTCAATGGTTGTCTAACCCATTGCTGGTCTTTAAGAAAAATGGCACTTGGCGTATGTGTGTGGATTACACGGACCTTAACAACGCCTGTCCGGCTGATCCTTTTGCTCTCCCTCGTATTGATCATATCATTGATGCTATAGTGGGTTGTGAGTGTTTGAGTTTTTTAGATGCTTATTCTGGTTATCATCAGATCAAGATGGCAGTTAAAGACCAGGAGAAAACAGCTTTCATCACTCCCTTTGGAGCCTTCTACTACGTGTCTATGCCTTTTGGGCTCAAGAGTGCCCGGGCGACTTATCAGCGTTGTGTTTAGAATTGCCTCCACAACCTGATTGGACGCAATGTTCATGCTTATGTGAATGATATTGTTGTGAAATCCAGGAAGAAGGAGAGCTTGCTAGATGATTTTAAGGAGACCTTTGACAACCTCCAGGTCTACAAGATGATGCTTAACCCAGCCAAATGTGTCTTTTGTGTGCCAGCAGGCAAGCTCTTGGGTTTTTTGGTCTTTGAGAGAGGTATTGAAGCTAACCCGAAGAAAACTAAGGCTATCACTTCTTTGGCTAAACCGGCATGTATCAATGATGTCCAGAGTTTGGCGGGTCGTATTGCGGCTTTAAGCCAGTTTATAAGCTGCCTGAAAGAAAAGGTCATTCCTTTATACCAGATGATGAAAAAAACAGATCGCTTTGTCTGGAATGATGCTGCCAATCAGGTGTTCGAGGTTCTTAAAAATAGTTAGCTGGGCTGCCGGTTCTTGCAGCTCCTATTGATAAGGATCCCTTGCTTTTATATGTGGCTGCTAACAGCAGAGCTGTTAGTGTAGCGGTTGTTGTGGAGAGGAAGGAATCAGGCAAGGAATATCCGATTTAGAGGCCAGTTTACTATGTCAGTGAGGTGCTAATTGAGTCTAAGCAGAGGTACCCACCTTGACAGAAGCTAGTCTATGGAGTGTTCATGGCTAGTCGCAAGTTGAAGCATTATTTCCTTGGTCATCCCATCAATGTGGTCAGTTCTGCTACTCTAGGGGATATTATTCAAAACAGAGAAGCTATAAGCCAGGTGGCCAAGTGCGCCATTGAGCTTGGACCCCATGGTTTGAATTATATGCCTCGGACAACCATCAAGTCTCATGCACTTGTTGTCGCGGGATATCCACGGCCACCTGTGGGACTAGGTGGCCCCTTGCTAGTTCAGCGGGGGGACATCACGTTGCACAAAGAGCAGATCAGCGTGCGGCAGCACGACACAGAGCACACGAGCAATTTACCTAGGTTTGGGCCGCCACGAGGCGTAAGACCCTACTCCTGCTTTGGTGGATTAATGGTGGAATGAGCGTGGTGACGCGTAGTACACTAACACGGTAGGGTTTGCCTCAGGGCCGCAGTGACTACGCGCGTATGGTGGCTTGGGTTCATCAACTTTCTAACCCCTTCTACGATTGCCATGGGCCTCCTTTTATAGATTAAGGGGTCACCACAGTGGTAAATTGGTCATTATCCACTGATATGATAGAGAATAGTGCTATCATACCTAACTCTGTGGGCTGACAGGGTGCATTAAATGCGCCGCTTAGTGCCACAGCATTGGTCGCCCGGCAAGGCCTACTGGGCTAACTTGCTAGCTCCGCACCTATTCTCTTGACACGTCGCAGGACGGGTGTCATCTAGGGGTTTCTTCTGGAGGAAACGGCTGCCATGTGGCAAATGGCTGCCACTTAATCATCTTGCGGCTTGACACCGCACTGATTGACGACGTGAGTCATGCTTGGGGGTTGATGGGGTGGTTCTGCCCCCGCGAGCCCCTGCAGACCTTGTTGGGGTGCCTTGGTTGCCTGTTTTTGGTGGTTGCCTTGCCCCTTGCCGGGCTCGCCTTCCCGGCAAGGGAGGCCCTTCTCTTGTCTATATTTTGCTCCTCAGGCTCGATCATGGCCCCTCTGGGCTGCATGTTGGTTCTTCAAATCTCTTGGTTCTTTAATCTCTGACTTAAGATGGTGCTTCAATCTTGATCTTGTGCATGTGCATAGTTGGGGAACGGACCCAAGGTTTGTTGCACCGACAGAAGCCCCTGGGCCTGCCTCGAACGCGCTACTGAGCGTCGTCGGGGTAGGGCCTAATAAGTGCATAGGCAGGATCGTTGAAGGGGTTGGCCCCTTGAGGTTTCCTTTGCTGCTTCAGTAGTCTTGATTTCGGGTCAGTTTCCGGTTTCCTCGTGCGTGGTGTAAAGCCAATAATGGTGGGTCTGCTCCAGTGATGGCCCGTGAATGACTTTAACGCACGGGGTAGAAACTGCCATTTACTCCTCCCACAGCGCGCCCTTATCCTTGGCCATGTATGCTGGATGCATCGCCCGGGGTAGGTAACGGAGGCGCGTGGCGTGGGAGAGCATCTTGGAGAGGTTCCGCCCGCCTTGAATTGGCGGAGGAGGGAGGTTGTCACCCGTTGATGGAGTAGCTTCCCTTCCCCGCCCGACCTATAAAAGGGAGGGGCGGAGGAGTGCGGAGTCATCCATCTCTGCATTCCTCTTTCTTCTTCCCTTGTTCTCTGCTTCCGCTGGCGATGCCGAAGAGAAGAGCCAGGGGCCAGCCCCCAGACTCCACTACAAAAAAAAGACACATCCGTGACATTTTGGGCCGAATGAAATTTTTTCTGTCATACTTATGACACTTCTATGACGATAATTGTGACAAAACCCGGTATCATCATAGATGTGGCGGGGTCCTACTTCTATGACAAAAAATCATGGCAGAAAATGGTTTTCTCGTCCTGGGCGGGTCGGAGACGCAGCTGCATGACATTCTTTGGGCTGTCCATGATGAAAAAAACTATGTTAGAAGTGAGGGCGAGGAAAATATCGAGGAGTTCCCGGTTACGGTGGGTGGTCGGGGGCCGAGTGATGCGCGTTTCTATCATACGTACGCGCGTGTGTGCGAGGCATTGGGCTCTAACTGAGCCCGAGCGAGGCGTTGGGCTCTAACTGAACCTGAGTGATTGCACTGCAGGCTACGCATTACTGAACCCAAGCAATCGATCAATCCCTTGCTGTTAAATCAACCCGAGTGATTCATTCGCTACTGCTACTAACTGAAGCCGATCGAACACTGCTACCTCCTTCCCTAGATGAACAGTGAGTGTTGTTGAGGGGGTTTGGATGAACAGTTCCCGGTGGGGGGTTGATAACCCACAAGTGTAGGGGATAACTGTAGCCTCTTTCTATAAGTAAGAGTGTCAAACCCAACGAGGAGCTAAAGGTAGAACAAATATTCTCTCAAGTCCTATCTGCCACTCATACGACTCTACACACGCTTAATGTTCGCTTTACCTAGAACAAGTATGAAACTAGAAGTACTTTATAGGTGTTGTGGGATAGGTTTGCAAGATAATAAAGAACACGTAAATAAAAAGTAGGGGCTGTTTAGATAAAGAAGCAATAAAGTAAATATAGCGAGTGTGGAAAAGTGGTGGTAGGAGTTGTGAAATTATCCCTACGCAATTGACTACTTTACTAGACTGATAGCAAGTTTTATGTGGGAGAGGCATAAGCTAACATACTTTCTTTTCTTGGATCATATGCACCTATGATTGGAACTCTAGCAAGCATCCCCAACTACTAAAGATCATTAAGGTAAAACCCAACCATAGCATTAAAGCATCAAGTCCCCTTTATCCCATATGCCACAACCCCCTTACTCGGGTTTATGCTTCTGCCACTCAAGCAACCCACCATAAAAGAATCATGAACGTATTGCAACACCCTGCAGCAAGAATCCCTCACGCTTGCGCGACACGGAGGGAACAATAGGACAGCAACATAACCACAAGCAAATTAAATAGATCATAGAAATTCATCAATCACCGGTAGGACAACGAAAATCTACTCAGATATCATAGGATGGCAACACATCATTGGATAATAATATGAAGCATAAAGCACCATGTTCAAGTAGAGGGTATAGCAGGTTGCGGGGGAGTGGACCACTAAATATAGATGGGGGAAGGTGATGGAGATGTTGGTGAAGATGATGGAGGTGTTGGTGTAGATCGCAGTGATGATGATGGCCCCCGGTGGCACTCCGGCGCCACCGGAAGCAAGCGGGAGAGAGCCCCCCTTCCTCTTCCTCTTCCTGGACCTTCTCCCTAGATAGGAGAAGGGTTTCCCCTCTGGTCCTTCACTCCCATGGCGTGGGAGGGGCGAGAGCCCCTCCGAGATTGGATCTGTCTCTCTGTCTCTCTCTGATTCTGCATTCTGAGATTCTGCCCTGGCACCGTTTCTTTTATATCCAGAGATCCGTAACTCCGATTGGATTGAAACCTTCGCCCAGATATTTTTCCAAAAATTAGCTTTCTTGCGGCCAAAGTAGAGCAGCAACCGCCTTATGAGGGGCCCACGAGGGTCAGGGACACGCCCAATATAGGCAGGCGCGCCCCCTGCCTCGTGGCCACCTCGGGCACCGTCTCGCGTTGATTTTACTTCCAAAAAATCATAAATATTCCAAAAATAAGCTCCGTACATTTTCATCCCGTTTGGACTCCGTTCGATATTGGGTTTCTGCGAAACATAAAACATGCAACATACAGGAGCTGACACTGGGCACTGGATCAATATGTTAGTCCCAAAAATAGTATAAAAAGTTGCCAAAAGTATATGAAAGTTGAATAATATTGGCATGGAAGAATCAAAAATTATAGATACGACGGAGACATATCAGCATCCCCAAGCTTAATTCCTACTCGTCCTCGAGTAGGTAAATGATAAAAAAATATTTTTTGATGTGGAATGCTACCTAGCATAATCTTGATCATATATCTAATCATGGCATGAATATTAAGACACGAGCGATTCAAAACAATAGTCTATCATTTGACATAAAAACAATAATACTTCGAGTGTACTAATAAAGCAATCATGTCTTTTCAAAACAGCATGGCCAAAGAAAGTTATCCCTACAAAATCATATAGTCTGGCTATGCTCCATCTTCATCACACAAAATATTCAAATCATGCACAACCCCGATGACAAGCCAAGCAATTGTTTCATACTTTTGATGTTATCAAACCTTTTCAACTTTCACGCAATACATGAGCCTGAGCCATGGACATAGCACTATGGATGGAATAGAATATCATGGTGGAGGTTGTATGGAGAAGACAAAAAGGGAGAAAGTCTCACATCGACGCGGCTAATTAACGAGCTATGGAGATGCCCATCAATTGATGTCAATGCGAGGAGTAGGGATTGCCATGCAACGGATGCACTAGAGCTATAAGTGTATGAAAGCTCAAACTGAAACTAAGTGGGTGTGCATCCAACTTGCTTGCTCATGAAGACCTCGGGCATTTGAGGAAGCCCATCATTGGAATATACAAGCCAAGTTCTATAATGAAAATTCCCACTAGTATATGAAAGTGACAATATAGGAGACTCTCTATATGAAGAACATGGTGCTACTCTGAAGCACAAGTGTGGAAAAAGGATAGTAGCATTGCCCCTTCTCTCTTTTTCTCTCATTTTTTTATTTTCATTTTTTTGGTGGGCTTCTTTGGCCTCTCTTTTTTATTTGGGCTTCTTTGGCCTCTTTTATTTTTCATAAAGTCCGGTGTCTCATCCCGACTTGTGGGGGAATCATAGTCTCCATCATCCTTTCCTCACTGTGGCAATGCTCTAATAATGATGATCATCACACTTTTATTTACTTACAACTCAATATTACAACTCGATATCTAGAACAAAGATATGACTCTATATGAATGCCTCCGGCGGTGTACCGGGATGTGCAATGATCTAGCATAGCAATGACATCAAAAAATGGACAAGCCATGAAAACATCATGCTAGCTATCTTACGATCATGCAAGGCAATATGACAATGAATGCTCAAGTCATGTATATGATGATGATGGAAGTTGCATGGCAATATATCTCGGAATGGCTATGGAAATGCCATGATAGGTAGGTATGGTGGCTGTTTTGAGGAAGATATAAGGAGGCTTATGTGTGATAGAGCGTATCGTATCACGGGGTTTGGATGCATCGGTGAAGTTTGCACTAACTCTCGAGGTGAGAAAGGGAAATGCACGGTACCAAAGAGGCTAGCAATGATGGAAGGGTGAGAGTGCGTATAATCCATGGACTCAACATTCGTCATAAAGAACTCACATACTTATTGCAAAAATTTATTAGCCATCAAAACAAAGTACAACGCACATGCTCCTAGGGGGATAGATTGGTAGGAAAAGACTATCGCTCGTCCCCGACCGCCACTCATAAGGAAGACAATCAATAAATAAATCATGCTCCAACTTCATCGCATAACGTTTCACCATACATGCATGCTACGGGAATCACAAACCTCAACGCAAGTATTTCTACTAATCCACAGTCGCCCACTAGAATGACTCTAATATCACCACCTTTATATCGCAAAACTATTGCAAGGAATCAAACGTATCATATTCAGCGATCTACAAGTTTATGTAGGGTTTATGACTAACCATGTGAATGACCAATTCCTGTCATCTCTCTAAATAGATAAAAGTGAAGCAAGAGAGTTTAATTCTTTCTACAAAAGATATGCCCGCGCTCTAACAAATATAAGTGAAGCAAAAGAGCATTCTACAAATGGCGGTTTTCTATGTGAAGAGAAACAGACAATCCAAACTTCAAATGATATAAGTGAAGAACATGAAGCATTCTATAAAGCCACACTCAAAAGATTTAAGTGAAGTGCAATGAGCATTATATAAATAAACCAAGGACTATCTCATACCATCATGGTGCATAAAATAAAAGTGAAAACTAAATGCAAAAGACGCTCCAAGACTTGCACATATCCCATGAATGAAACGAATACGAAAACATACCGATACTTGTTGAAGAAAGAGGGGATGCCTTCCGGGGCATCCCCAAGCTTAGACGCTTGAGTCTCTTTGAATATTTACTTGGGGTTCCTTGGGCATCCCCAAGCTTGAGCTCTTGCCTCTCTTCATTTTCCTCATATCGAGACCTTCTCAATCAAACACTTCATCCACACAAAACTTCAACAGAAAACTCGGTAAGATCCGTTAGTATAATAAAGAAAATCACTACTCTAGGTACTGTTGCAAACCAATTCGTATTTTGTTTTTTCATTGTGTCTACTGTAATATAGCTTTTCCATGGCTTAATCCACTGATAGAAATTGATAGTTTCATCAAAACAAGCAAACTATGCATCAAAAACAGAATCTATCAAAACCAGAACAGTCTGTAGCAATATGAACATTCACCATACTTCTGGTACCCCAAATATTCTACCAAAATTAGGAAACATAAATTTGTTTTACAGAAATACAGTGCAAAAGGAATCAGAACCATTTGACTTTCCAGTAAAAAATGTAAAATGGCGCACTACATTCAAAGTTTCTGTCCTGCACCGTACAAACCAACAAGCATTGTAAACATCCTAAAGGCAAACCTTGGCACATTATTTTTATAATAAAGTGGAATTGTACAAGGGTATAATTATTTTTGATGAAAACTTTCTGTAATTAAGATTCACAAAGTTTTCGTGAGCATGAACAAAGTTCAAGGAGCTCCCCCACTTCAACAATGCTTGTCTCTCTCACTTTCACTTTCCTTTTTGAAAAGTTTTGGGTTCCCCTCTTTATTTTTTGTTTTTAAATTATATAAAAGCACTCAACAGATATAAATGACTCTCCAAAACTTCCGGGTTGTCTCCCTGGCAGCGCTTTCTTTAAAGCCATTAAGCTAGGCATATAGTGCTCAAGTAATGAATCCACCCGGATCCCAAGGTATATCAAAGCCAATTTTAATTGGCAATGATTTGTAATTTAGTAGTGAGCACAAAGTAACATATATCATGCAAAAACGAAGTCTAACTCTCTTCATATGCATCAGCATGTCATAAAAGAACAATTCATGCACACATAGGAAAGGCCAGTGCATAGTATAAGCAGTTTCTTGCAATTTTATCATATTGGAAACATAGAGAGGTGGAGATATAGTTCCTCTCTCATAATAATTGCAAGTAGGAGCAGCAAGCACATGCATATTATATCTATCAAAATCATCATGTGCAATGATAAAAGGCAACCCATCAATATAATCCTTAATAAGCACAAACTTCTCCGATATAGTGTAGTCGGGAGAATTCAAAAAGATAATAGGACTATCATGCGTGGGTGCAATAGCAACAATTTCATGTTTAACATAAGGAACTATAGCAAGTTCATCTCCATAAGCATAATTCATATTGGCATCTTGGCCACAAGCATAGCAAGCATCATCAAAAAGGGATATTTCAAGAGAATCAACGGGATCATAACAATCATCATAGCAATCATCCTTCGGTAAGCACGAAGGGGAATTAAACAATGTATGAGTTGAAGAGTTACTCTCATTAGAAGGTGGGCATGGGTAGCTAATCCTCTCTTCCTCCTTTTGTTCTTCGCTATCCTCATCATCTTTTTCATCCAATGAGCTCACAGTTTCATCAATTTCTTCTTCCATAGACTCCTGCAAGATATTAGTCTCTTCTTGGACAGCGGAGACTTTCTCAATAAATGCATCAATATTGGAATTGTATTCATGTTTTCATAGCAATATCTAAGTATAGAAAAAATTTCAGGTCTGTAAACTGAATCATCAAAATCTTCAAACTCTTTAAACATAGATTCAATCTCATAAGCACCCAAAAAAGCAATGAATTCTTCTATTTGTTCCACATCATAGTAATCATAGATACCATTAGCATAAGAAGCCAAGGTTTTATCATAATTGAATTTGCATGAAAAGGGAAGGTGTGGATCCTTCATCCTAGAGCAACAAGTATAATCATATATCAAGCATAGTTGCCTAGCATACCAATGCAACATATAAATTTGATCCCATAATAGTTTCCCTTTCTGTGTCAAGAGATAATCCCTAAAGTATTCACATTGATCCAATGTGTCTCCCATAACATAATTGAATGGGGTTTTCTCAGGATTATCAAAGTAGTACATATCTCTTTCACATAACGAGCATCGAAGGTTTTAGGAGGTTCCTCATCTCCATGTGTAGCAAGTACACCTAATTGTTTTTGGTATTTTGTGTTCCGTATCCATAACTAAAGATATAAAACAACTAAGAACAGCAAATAAAAATTACTTGGTGATAAAGCAAACAAGCACACATGAGAATATTCACCCCACGTTATGACTCCCCGGCAACGGCGCCAGAAAAAGGTCTTGATAACCCACAAGTGTAGGGGATAATTGTAGCCTCTTTCGATAAGTAAGAGTGTCAAACCCAACGAGGAGCTAAAGGTAGAACAAATATTCTCTCATGTCCTATCTGCCACTGATACGACTCTACGCACGCTTAATTTTCACTTTACATAAAACAAGTATGAAACTAGATGTACTTTGTAGGTGTTGTGGGATAGGTTTGCAAGATAATAAAGAACACGTAAATAAAAAGTAGGGGCTGTTTAGATAAAGAAGCAATAAAGTAAATATAGCGAGTGTGGAAAAGTGGTGGTAGGAGTTGTGAAATTGTCCCTAAGCAATTGACTACTTTACTAGACCGATAGCAAGTTTTATGTGGGAGAGGCATAAGCTAACATATTTTCTCTTCTTGAGTCATATGCACTTATGATTGGAACTCTAGCAAGCATCCGCAACTACTAAATATAATTAAGGTAAAACCCATCCATAGCATTAAAGCATCAAGTCCCCTTTATCCCATACGCCACAACCCCCTTACTCGGGTTTATGCTTCTGTCACTCAAGCAACCCACCATAAAAGAATCATGAATGTATTGTAACACCCTACAGCGGGAATCCCTCACGCTTGCGTGATACGGAGGGCACAATAGGACAACAACATAACCACAAGCAAATTAAACCAATCATAGCAATTCATCAATCATCGGTAGGACAACGAAAATCTACTCAGACATCATAGGATGGCAACACATCATTGGATAATAATATGAAGCATAAAGCACCATGTTCAAGTAGAGGGTACAGAGGGTTGCGGGAGAGTGGACTGCTGAATATAGATGGGGGAAGGTGATGGAGATATTGGTGAAGATGATGGAGGTGTTGGTGTAGATCGCGCTGATGATTATGGCCCCCGGTGGCACTCCGGCGCCACCGGAAGCAAGGGGGAGAGAGCCCCCCTTCTTCTTCTTCTTCTTCCTTGACCTTCTCCCTAGATGGGAGAAGGGTTTCCCCTCTGGTCCTTGGCTCCCATGGCGTTGGAGGGGCTAGAGCCCCTCTGAGATTGGATCTGTCTCTCTGTCTCTCTCTGTTTCCGCGTTCTCAGATTCTGCCCTAGCACCATTTCTTTTATATCCGGAGATCCGTAACTCTGATTGGATTGAAACCTTCGCCCAGAAATTTTTCCAAAAAATAGCTTTCTTGCGGCCAAAGAAGAGCAACAATCGCCTTACGAGGGGCCCAGGAGGGTCAGGGCGCGCCCAATATAGGCAGGCGCGCCTCCCTACCTCGTGGCCACCTTGGGCACCGTCTCATGTTGATTTTACTTCCCAAAATCATAAATATTCCAAAAATAAGCTCCATCCATTTTTTTCCCGTTTGGACTCCGTTTGATATTGGGTTTCTGCGAAACATAAAACATGCAACAAACAGGAACTGGCACTGGGCACTGGATCAATATGTTAGTCCCAAAAATAGTATAAAAAGTTGCCGAAAGTATATGAAAGTTGAATATATTGGCATGAAACAATCAAAAATTATAGATATGATGGAGACGTATCAGGGGTTGGATGAACAGGACCCTCGTGGTAGTAGAGGTCGTTGCCGCTGGATGAACAGTACCCCAATCGATCAAGCCGGTGGATGAACAGGACCCCGTGGAGGGCTGGATGAACAGGACCCCGTGGAGGGCTGGTTGAATAGTAGCTGGTGGAGGGCTGGTTGAACAGTAGCCGGTGGAGGGATGGATGAACAGTAGCCCATGGAGGGGTGGTTGAGGAGCCCGTGGAGCGGGCTGGTTGAACAGTAGCTGGTGGAGGAGCGGGCGGTGGAGGCTGGATGAACAGGAGCCAATGGAAGAACAATCGCAGGTGGAGGCTAGAGGAGGTCAACGGTGGATGAACAGTACCCCGTGGAGCCTGGAGGAGGTCGACGGTGGAGATGAACAGTATCCCGTGGAGTCCCGTTTTGCGGTATGCCACACCCCTCCCGATGAACAGGACCCCCATTCCGACCGTAGCGCTCCAACACAAGTCTGTTTCCTCCGTTTTGCGGTATGCCACTCCACTCCCGGTTAACAGTACCCCGATTCAACCGTAAGAGGTCTAACAGAAGTCTGTTTCCTCTGTTTTGCGGTACGCCAAACCCCTCCCAATGAACAGGATCCTGTTTCGACCGTGGCCGGTTGAACACAAGGTCGTTTCCTCCGTTCTACGGTACGCCAGGCCTCGCTTCCATCGACTATTCCGTCCAAGCTGGTTGGCTCCCGATGAGCAGCAAGCGTTCCGTTGCCTCCCGATGAACACGACGCATTCCGTTGCGTCCCCATGAACACGACGACGACGCGGTTTCTCCATTCTGACCCAGCCATGTACACAAGCCTTGGCCGTACGTATGCGCGAGTAGGCGTTCGAGACCCTGCCCGTATGTACGTACGTGGCCGTATTTTCTTTCTTGCACCCTGGCCGCTGTACGTACGTGTACATGCTACGTGTGCGCATCTACTACGACATGTGCCCTTCTTTACACGGCCACGGTTCATCGCTGCAGCCTGCAGATAGACCGATCGTATGTACGTACACGTTCGCGACCGAAATGACAATGCTACATACGCTCAACCAGGTGGGTCCCGACTGTCAGGCACTTCCTTCCATGCAAAGATGTATCTGGTGGGTCCCAGCAGTCAGGGGGCGAATTTTTTTTTTGCTCGTAATACGGACGCACTTCCTTGCGTGCGAAGATATAGCTGGTGGGTCCCAACTGTCAGGGGGAAACATTTTTTTTTCGCAAAATACGGTGGCCTGTCCGGTGGGTCCTTGCTGTCAGGTGGAGGAATAATTATTTTGTGTGTAATAAGGTGGCACTTCCTTACTACGGCCATCGACCCAGCTGTCAGCCTCTCAACGTACAGTACTCTTCCGATTGAAGTCGTTCGTTGACCACATTGACCACGCCGCACCGAGAGCACCAAGGCGGTGGATGACGGTGAGGCCTAGGAAGGGAACAACGCGGAGTCGGGGAAGACGCGGCAGTGGATGCCCACACGGAGAGGAGTACGAGGGTTCAGTGGTTTGGGTGCGGTGTGATGTTGCCGTCGCCGCAGGGCCTAGCCAGCGGTGGGAGTAGTAGGGGGAGGTGAGGCCTCCGCGGCAGCACAACCGGCCACGCGAGGCAAGTGCACACGGTGGTTTAGACGGTTAGAGCAAGAAAATCAGAGGTTGAAGAAGCAGGACGACCGTTGGATGTTAACAATCCAACGGTCACTGGTGATAGAATCGTTTGTTGACTAAGTTGACAAAGCCCTCCATCCACGTCAACTTAGTAGGCCCACAAGTCAGCCTCCCACTATGGTGGGTCCCAGCTAGCAGGGGGAGTATTCATTTTTTTGTGCGTAATAAGGAGGCACTTCCTTGCGTGCGAAGATATAGCTGGTAGGTCCAAGCTGTCAGCGAGAGTATTCATTCTTTTTGGCGTCATAAGGAGGTACTTGCTTGCGTGCGGCCATGGACCATGTGGGTCCCAACTGTCAGCCTCTCCATGTACATCCCTCTTCCGATGTTGTCGTTTGTTGACAACGTTGGCCACGCCGTGCCGAGAACACCAGCGCGATGGACGACGACGAGACCCAGGAAGGGAATGACCCGGAGGCGGCGAAGCCACAATAGTGGAGGGATGTGGGTGAGAAGAGGGATGTCCTGGCCAGCGGTGAGAGTAGTAGAGGGTGGTGAGGCCTGCGCGGCAGCATAGCCGGCCATGAGAGGCGGGAGCAGGCAGTCCCGCCGGCGCTGGATTTGGCGGTTGGAGCAAGAAGATCAGAGATTGAAGAAACATGACGGTCGTTGGATTGACATCCAACGGTTACGTCTACTAGAATCGTTTGTTCCCGTATATAATAAGTAAAAAAATTCTTGCATACGCGTCAACTTAATAGGCCCACAAGTCATACCACTCCCTATTTTTTTAATAATTTATATATAGCTCATTGCAACTTCTTATGCAATTTATTGCAGTCTGTTTTTTTTTGTTGGCCGGGGCCATGGTTCAAAATTTAAACGAAATTTCACATATTTCTGTGGGTTCCAAATTATTTTTAATATCGAAATGTCGACCCAGATTTAAAGTACTTTGAATATATATTTGATTTAGGTTAAAGCACATTGAAATTGGAATATGAAAATGTGAAAAAATTCAGAAATTATAAAGTAATTGCCAATTTGTCATCTGTTTTTATATTTACAGCCCATCTCATATTACTTTCAAGATTTGCACGCGTCTTGAAAGAGTTGCAACTCATCAGGGCGTAGAAAAATAAGTAGGCCTGGATTGGGTATTCTTCAGAAAAATAAACTGGGCTCATTTTCACAAACAAAAAATAGCTGGGCTGGTCATGTGGTGAACATAAAATATAAGCCTGGGCTAGACGGGCCATAACCCAGTTGAAACCCTACTCGGTCTCAACAATAACAAAGAAAATACTACTCGAGTAGCTATGTCCCAGGTGCCAGCCAATCTTGTGTTGTTCTCCAGATGTTAGGAAACCACTAGCAAGAAGCATTTTTTCTTTTTCTATATGCTGACAATGGAGTATATATATATAACAAAAAATGAGGAACTTCCTTGCGTTCGGCCATGGACATGGTGGGCCCCTACTATCATCCTCTCCACGTACAGTCCTCTGCCGATTCCTCTTGTTTCTTGACCATGTTGACAACGCGAGAGGGCGGCGCCGCGGCGAGCGCAGCAAAGCGCGCGGAGGACGACGGCAAGGCCTCGGATGTCGGCGTTAATGATTTAGGAGATGGTGGGGAGGCGATGCATGCACTGAGGCGCAGCCAACCATGGGAGGCGAAAGCAGGTGGCCCCGCCGGCGCTGGTTTGGTTTTGGCGGCTGGAGGAAGACAGGACTGAAGAAACACGACAGACTGTAAAAGCAGGAGTACTTAACAACCTTAACTGAAACCAGCAGGGGCACTTATACAGGTTCAACCGTACAAGGCACGCCTCGAACAGTGCTACTTTGCCTACAGTTAACAAAAGGGTGAGGCCGCGCCAAGCCTCAGGACAAGGCCCAGGAGCCACCCCGCACATGCAGAACCTTCTGAAAGCGGCTTCATCTCGCAATGTGGTCAATAAACAGGATATTCGCTTTAGAGCCATGGAAAAGCAGGAACATAATATTCTGTCCTATTCTCCCACATGGACGGGCCTTCATTATTTCAGACCACCCATGAATAAGTATCTTTTCACCTCCAAGGGGAATGGAGTAGGTCGACATAAACATCATCTTGTGACCAAGCGCAAGTCTGAACCGACCATTGTCAGGCATATGTATAGGAACAATAGACCTGGGCAGTTCCTGTTTCATAGAAGATCACAGCTGTAAAACTGTGCATAAGCAAGAGTTTATGAACAACATATATAATAGAAAACAGCTCGTACCATAAGTTTCTCAACACAGTTGGACCTGTTCAATGAGTGTAGCAGTGGCGCACATATCCCACGTGGCCATCCACCATTGAAACGCCCCACAAGGACCTCAAGGCGATCAATAAAGTGTAGGAACTTGTGGATGTCGTCCAAGTCAACTTCAGTGCCATGAGTAACAGCCGATTTCTTATAGAATAAAAAACAAGTAGCCTGCTTAACTCTAAAAAAACCTACACATGCCACCAATTATAAGAAAATATTAGTTATAAGTAGCATCTTGGTGAGAGATTTGTTGCTACTTCTAAAGTTAAATTGTGATTAGTTAGACAGAATATGTGCATTAAGAAGTAATCGAGGCAAGAAGCAAGAACCAGATACAAAACTAACATGGATGAACAATTGGAATGACGTCGGGGTGGAAGATCGCAATGAAGATGAGACCATGTTCTGCTATTTCCATCAACATTCGTGCACCAACTATCAGTCCGTAACACTTGAGAAAGTTTATCCAAGTTCGACCATAAAAAAAGCAGCTGGTTCATGAACCCAACTCAAAACTTATATCCATGGCTTGTATTCACTGTGACCATTAAACTGGTGTATTCAGTTATGGTAAGGTCGAGCATCTTGAGTACATGTGTTCTGGCAGAGCAAGGAATGCACTGTAAGAAAAATAATATGAGAACACAATGTATTCCCTATATCCAAATCTAGAAATAATTTCCTCCTTCACTTCAGTGTTGACCATGGTACTAGTACCTTTTATCCAAATATAGCAATCCAAATATCCAAATTAGTCGACAACATGTTCAAAAAACCCCACCCCCCGGATAGAAAAGAGGATTCTAGGAACATACTGTGCGTGTTTTAAAATCTTGTGTTAGGATGAGAAGGAACAAGTGTGGCGTCTCGCCGAGGGCGCAAAAACCTGTAGGGTCCTTGCACTTTGGGCACGACAAATGAAACACACTAGATTCAGTAGGAAGAAAAATGCATCAACGGCAGCGGCTGCCATCCTAGGAGTATCCACGACCAAGGGACTTGGATTTATCGGGGATGGATGAAGAATTCGTACCAGGTTCTCCATGAGAAAACCCTATGCAATCTCCGAGCGGGGGTTTTCTCTGAACAAGCAGACGAGGTAGAAGGGGATTCAGGCCCAGTGAAATATTGCCGCTTCGTCCGTCCAGCTTACTGCTAAAGCTGGAAAGGTGGGGTTTTTTGTGATTTGACGGCTCATTGGGCATTACTGCGGCGCTACGACCGGGGTGTGTCTATCGTGCAGTTATGCACTCTAATTTGGTGCATATGGCACATTGACCCCGTCGTCGGATGCCCCACATATCAGCGAAAGGAACTAGAAAGACAGGACTAACTAGTTACACATAAATATATTTTTCACATAGAGATACTCCCTCTGTAAAGAAATATAAAGATCTTTTATATCACAACTTTATACATAAGAAAAATCAACGGGAATATATATAACATATATAATTATAAAAAACAGAGTTTTTTTAACACGGTATAGACGAGTTGGTGATGATGGTGTGCCTGCCATCCTGCAATATAGGTCGTCCTATTTATATCTCACGGATAGGAAGGAAACTATGGCAATTTTGCAAAAAGGTACCCACACACCTCTCCACATTTGCAAATAAGGCCTTCCCTCGTTCATCCTTTTCTCTCACAAGATAAAATACTCATACAAATGCATCTTGATGTTATGTGCAACGCACGGGCATTATGGGGGTTCAACTGAGAAATACTCAAACAGGCTCACGGTTCTGGACTTTGGGCCACAGGCCGGTGGGCCTGCATGTTTGGGGGGCCATGTGTTCTACCTCAACGCTTTTCATATTGCAAGCGGTCGGTACGGCGCTGGTTTTAGATGTTGTCGCAAGGCGAATACACAAAATTGAATAAAGCACGGCTGCTGTTGGAATGAAATCAAACGACAGTTCCTAACAAGCAATCAGAGTTGCAATTCTATCAATGATACTATCGTACTACTTATAAACAAAGGACACTTGTTTCACCATGCCAGAGTATTACATCAAAATCTCTCAGAGGATAGATCAGTTCGGCAGTTGCGTGCTCCTACTGAAGAATTTCAAAGTTGATTTGGACCAGCTCTCCTTGCCGAGAAAGTTCGATTTTGACATCATCCCCTACGCAAGATACGATTTAGATTTGAACCTTGACCATCCTTTAGCATCAATCATCATGCGGCCATACTTTGTACTTACGGTATATTGAGCAGGTTGATTCACACCAAGGCTGCGCATGGTAAGAGAAACTTGGCCACAGTCGCCCGGATTGTTGAACGACTCCCTCGTTGCTCTAGGAATTCTCTGTTTGCAAACAAGAAGACATACACAAACAATTAGATCAACACAGTGAATCATGTGAAACAACGTGGAAAGAAAAAAGAACGAAGCACTTGGGCGGCCAATGCTTACCAAGAAGGTGGACATGTCGGTTTTTGTAAGGACTTTGGTATATGAAGTGTGAACTACAGCCCAGTCTGTTGCCGGTGCAACTGCTGTTCGTTGCCGCTGCACGGGCCGGAGCAGATGCAAGTGCAAGTGTTGGTGCAGGTGCCGAAGCCGTTGCTGCCGTGCCGGTGCGACTGGTAGTGCTGCTGCTGGAGATGGTGCTCCTTGTAGAGTTGGTTCCGGTGTCGGAGCAGGTGACGGTGTCGATGCCCGATCCTCCAGTAGATCAACCTGATCCGCTGACGCGGTCGGTGCCCAATCCTCAGCTGGATCAGACTGAGCTGTTACTGCCGGTGCTCGATCTGTTGCTGAAGGTGGTACCGATGTGAGAGACAGCGTCGATCATGTCTGATCTGCTATGATCAGCTTTCTAACTTGACTAGGCTCCGTGACCGTGATCCAGTCTTTTTCTTCATTTCTTTTAAACGCGAGAAGGACTAATTGTGGCGTGTTTGTTAAACCAAACTGCATCTCATAGGGATTCAGCTTGTACTCAGACAACAGACTGATCCAATTTTTTCCAGTAATATAAGTGATGGACAGTGCCTTCGTTACTGACACGACATAATAGGTGAAACCTGCAAAAATATCCATCATATAGCAAACCAAACGGTTTATTCTGTGATGAATATCACATGGCAAAACCTGCATCGTAAAATTGCAGCAAAAGAAAGAAAATAGTACATTAAATCAATAAGATTTAGACAGTAAATCAATAAGATTTACTTGATGTGACACGAGTGAATACTGACTAGGAAATCACTATGTTGAAGTACTAAACGGAAGATTGGTCGTCCAACTACGCATGGCATGCAGGACCCCTGCCTACTCCCACAAGCAGGATAGTCCAAAGGTCGTAACAAATCATATGGATCGAACATCCATGGGACTGGAAATCCTGGTGGGTGCGATAAACCCTGCAATGCATACAGATATTGGAGTGTAACCATAATTGATAAACCGTCCTCATAAAAAAGATGATCTGGATACTTCAAAATATATAGACTAAATTGAGTGGACAGACATTAACATAGACTGTTCTCAGGACTCACCACACACCAAAAGCAGTAGTACTAAACAATATAGGGTTCACAAACACAAATCAAGTACTGAACAATAGTACTTACTACATACAAGCAAAGTTGCACTAATTAAACTCTGCAGACTATGTCTTGCCACCGACCTACAGGATGAACCCCGCATAACTGACTAGGCCATGGACTTCACGAGAGATGTCTACCGGCACCATCACCATCTCCTCAACCTTGGAGAACCTAACAGAGTGGTCTTTCCACTCATAAACATGACGATGAAGACAGGTCGCATCAGATTTGCCGGAAAGCTTTACAAGAACCACACCCTTCTTAATCGAAGGCACAACCAGGAAATTGTTGTGGTCAAGTACAGCCTTGAGAACACGCCTGGCAACAATGCTATAGGAAAACACTAGTTCAGGACACGTGGCAACAAGGACACAACAGTTGGATAGTTTAGAAGTAGAACTCATCCTCAGGTCTTCCAGTTCACACGACATGACTTTGAGAACTTCATCTCCACCGCTGACCTGGTTCTAATTCAAATAGAAACCAAATATTTTGTTACTACCTCCGTTAAGAAATATAAGATGATTTCCAATATTTTACTCCATATATGACTACATATACGCACAGAAATGAGTGAACAAAGACACTAGAACATGTCTTCAAAGACATGAGAGCAGAGGGATTACTTGCTATATCCATCACACAAGTTACTGATGCAAATATACGCTCTTCAAAGGTAGCATTGATGTCCATAAAGTAGTTGAAAGTAATCTATAAGAAATCAGTGTCAACCTCTCGCATGTTTTGGTCAAAAGAGGAATTTAGAACCGTCATTTGGCACACAAAATCACATGCAAGATCACCCATAAAGTTGTACTACTAGTACTAGTACTGCGTGTTAGATGAAAAAACACGATCAAGATCGAGAAAAAGATCGTCAAGAAGAGATATTACCTGGACTTGCTTAATGAGGGATCCCGGAGAGGGGGGCTTGGACAGGGCGATGGCTTTGAGCTTGTCTGCGGTAGTCTCGGCGGGGTGCTTGCGCTTCTTCGTACCATGAGCCTCGACGGTTTTGGCCAGAGCCATAGACATCATGTCGGCCGGTGCTCCAACGTCCATCCAAGAGAGGAAGCTAAGAGAGAAGAGTGAAAGGAGGAACGAGATGAGGGAGAAGCGAAGTGAGTGGGAGTTTTCTTCAGGAGAGGAAGCTGAGAGAGAAGAGTGAAATGATGGTTGCTTCGTCCGTCCAACTTACTGCTGGAAAGGAGGGGTTTTTGTGATTTGACTGCACATTGGGCATTACTGCGGCGCTTCGATCGGGGTAGTCTACTATCACTCTACTACGGAGTAAGTTAGTGCATGGCTGGTGGACCCAGGTGCTGGCTATCCCACACGTCGGCGAAAGAGAGTAATTTAGTGCATGGCTGGAGGAGGATCCGCACGGTAGAGCATGTCCACTGTTTTTCTGAAGAAAAAAATGATTACAACAAGCGTTTCCACTCTTATAATGGAGGAGTGCGAAACACGGCAGCCACTTGAACATACACAGTGCTCCTACTACTAGGCATGTGCAGTGGTTCATACATCAGTACTACACAATCGTGTTGCTAGTGTAGTAAGATATCACGATAACAAATGATGTTGTGCACATGTCAACTACTCCTATATGTAACATAGTACCGCTTTTTCGACTGTCCGGTCGAGAATGAACGGTGAGATCAATGTTAACAGAAGTAGATCCACAGTGCACGGAGAGTACGGTGCTACAGTACTGCGCAAAACATGAACCATATGAAGCATGAATAGTGTTAGGCAGGGTGTATGAAGGGTGCATGGGATGGGAGCAAAAGTTCCCTTCTCGACCCACTTTTGGGGTGTTTGGCAGAGTGCATGAAGGGTGCATGAGTCCACACTAGTAGGTTAACAAAAATACACGAAGAGGAAACAACTATATTGAGTTGAGAATGCAACCAAACACACCCACACGCTTTGTGCTACAGTGACTGATCTGCATCGTCTGAGTTTGATCCAACGGTCATGTTGTGCCGAGACATTGACATGCCCATGCAGAGGGCGCCTAAACACCACTGAAGTCCCTATGCATCTCGAGGCGCACGATGTTGGTGATGTAGGGTGCAACCGCCCGCAGAGCCCGCTCCCAGTCGACGGGAGCCAGCTCGTCAAAGACAGCTTCCAATGGCATGAATGGATTCCGGTGACGAAGCCCTGAAAGGATTAGCCCGGCAACGGTGATGGCAGCCCGCAACCCCTCCTTGTCCAGCTCAGCCCCCACCATTGCGCGGAGACGGCTCAGCTCCTCGGAGATATAGGTGAAGAAGGAGACCCTGTTAGGAAGCCGAAGCTTTTTGAAGTCGACCGGGTGGTTGAACGGGTTTAGCCCGATGGCCAGCATCATCGCGCTGGCATGACGGTAGGCATCGCGTAGCGGAAACACGTGCGTGGAAACTTGGTTCACCAAGTGGCTAAGGCGATCCTGGACCTCGTCACGATCGGCCCGCTTGCGCTCCAGTCGGCTCCCCTGACGGCCTATCGTATCTCCCGCTTTCTGTAGCAATGCTGATGACGCCTCGAGCATCTTTGTGGTGGACACCTGCCGCTTTTGAAGCTCTGGAACTCCCTCACATAACGGAGGAGCATGGCACTCCTATCCTCCTTGAGCTCACGGAGCTCCACGTCCTTGGCCCTGAGCTCCACATCCTTGGAATGGAGCTCCTGTGTCAGGCGCCTCACCTCAGACTCCGTGATCTGCTGCGCCGCCATTGCACCAGGTAGAAGCAATGAGGAGAGGAAGCAAAGGGGGCGAAATGGCTGAAAGGCAATGCAATCTACGGGAAGGCGGAGGGAGCCAGCCGAGGAGCGAGGAATCTTTTTGTTTTCACCAAGGTAAAACACCAGTCGACAACTTCTCACATCGGGGAGCAGGGGGTTTAAAGGCGGAGTCATCGTGACTAATTGCTGCTGCGCCTACTCTCGTCAATCAAAAAATTAAAAATCCTGCCGCGCCTGCTCCCGTCAATCAAAAAATTAAAAATCCTACCGCAGCCAAAACACCAGAGCAACACTGTGGTGGATATTTAAATTTACCTGCCGGCAAGTAGATAAAAAAGGGGTGAAAAAACAAATGTGGCGGCGGCCTAGCTAATCGGTCGAACTAGCCCAACTAGCTAGCCACCGTGCTTCACTGATGTACTCGGCGGGAAGGTGGTCTTTCATGATTTGACGACTCATTTACTTGCTTTGGCGCTACGACCGAGGAGGACCCAGAAAACGCGCGGTAGGGCGTCCCACGTCAGGAAGAATATATGGGTGCACCACCCGGGAGGACCCCGAAACCGCGTGGTAGGGTGTGCCACGTCTTGGCACGAAGGAAAAATGTGTGTGTAGAAATATACTATATCAGATGTGGTACCTATGGTTCGACCTTGGGACCCAGCCAGTCGGTCGAAAACACCCCACTAGCCACACAGCTTCATCATGCAAACGTGGCACGGAGGATAGATGTGGTTAGCTCCGTCTCGACCAGCCACAACGTCTCTTGTTCTAGGCGATTCTTCTATTTTCCAAGCTTTTTTAGTTGTAATAACACCACGGCAAGCTAGCACCGCTCTTCATGTGTGCCCGTGCAAAGGTTAGACGATGGAGAGAAGAGAGATTGAGATCGCAGACTTGGGACCCACCAGTAAGTAAGACAACGGTCATGCACGTGTTGACGAGTCACTCCCTCTACTCTACTCAATGTAAGTACTGTATAAAATCAAGTTATGGGACAAAGCCAACAACCATTGTTGTTTCAGGCTATCGACTTACACTTTGTAGTCCAGGTTGCCAGTTCTAATATCGTCTTTCAGATTTGTTAGTTTTAGGTCCAAATTTGATTAATGACAAGTGGGACCCCCGTGTGTTGTTCTGATATTTCAGTGTAGGATGGGTTTTTTGAACAAACACTTTGCGCGGTTAGATAAGTAATGGCACGAGTTACACGTATTTTGCAAGTTTACGGACAAAAATGACAGCGGCATAGAATATCACATCCACCCCGCAGCTTAGATACTATGGTGATACGAGTTTTTACACCATTGGAAGTGAGATCCAATGGCTTGGGAGTAGTCTTTGTAATTATGCGCAATTTCCAAACTCTCCAAAGGTTTTTTTGCGAATAAAACATTCAGGCCTCGTGTGTGCCACTACATCTTCGATCCAACGGCTCCCCGTTGCTCATATTAGGTGCTCCCTGTAGCTTAATTACCCGCTACGGTGATATGAGCATCTAGGACGTATGATAAGTGATCAGATGGCACATGCATAGTACTTGTACTTTCTGCGCATTTCCCAAACTCTATCAACCGTATATTGCAAAAACATTCGAACCTCCTACTATGGGCCATTAGATCTCAGTGAACTCGTATCACCATAGAATCTACGGTGCGGGAGCACCTCATATTCTCTTGTGCGAGAAAACATAAGGTGCTATCGCAGCTTGGATGCTACGGTGATACGAGCTTGGAGGTCGTTTGATTTGAGATCCAATGGCATCTGAGCAGTCTTTGTGCTTCTAAGAAGTGGCGAACTCTTTTGGGGCTTTTCTGGCAAAAAAACCATTCGAACCACCGAGGAGGTGTTGGGTCACAAATCCAATGGCTCCGAAGAGCTTGTATCACCAAAGCATCTAAGGTGTGGTAGCACATGATATTCTTACATACAAGAGAATATGATGTCCTCCGTCATCTTAGATGCTACGGTGATACGAGCTTCGAGGTCATTGGATATGGGATCCAAGGGCATCTGAGTAGTTTTTGTACAAATTGTGTGCCATTCTCAAACTCATCAAGGTTTCCTGTAAAAATATTAAGACACATCATGTGAGCTGCTATATCTCAGATCTACAAGCTCCAAGCAACTCGTATCGGCATATAGCATCTAAGGTATGGGGGCACATGATATTCTCCCGGGGAGGAGGGGTGGGGGTGCACAACCAATCGGTGGTTGGGAGGGTGGGGACAAATATAATCTAAACAACCCTAAACAGAGCTCCACAATTTTATCTAAGGTCGAGGGGTTGACCCCCGACAATCATAGCTCCGCCTAAACACAACATTTGCATGTACTGTAGTACTAGACTTAATATTCATGTTTCAGTTTCATGTTCATTTTAAATATTGAACTGAGGACCATGCATGTCTTACATTTTACTCCCTTTGTTCCTAAATATTAGTCTTTTTAGAGGTTTCAAATGGACTGGCACATACGGATGTATATAGACATATTTTAGAGTCTAGATTCACTCATTTTGCTCCGTATGTAGTCACTTGTTGAACTCTCTAAAAGACTTAGAAGGAGTATTTTTGAATTCGTGTCATACATGCATGGTTTGGAAAAATAGATGCACTATACTTATTGGATTGTTGTTGTGTTCGTGTGTGTGTGTGTGTGTGTGTGTGTGTGTGGTCATATGCTTGATACATACAAAGTTTTCTCACCTCCATAGTGTTCATCTTTTAAATTTGAATTTGCATTGGAAAACTTACTAGGGATACCATGAAATGTGAAATCCACGTTGAGATCACTATATCACAAACTCACTCTAATTCAACAACTCGTCATAAATCAATTACCATGTTGAGATTAGTATTTGCAAGGAAAATACAGGTATTGTAATACACATAGATTCGTTCGGCAATTTAAAAGGTTCCTTTCATATTCTCGAATGGTAGGACCCAACGGCGTACAAGCCAGACCTTGGCTCATGTTGATCCTAAAGAAAATAAAAAAAATAAAAAAACCGGGCTCATGTCCTTCGGTGGCGTGCGTGGTATGCACATTAGGCAACCCCAACCAGTCGAGCCTCAGCGTTTCAGGTCAAAAATATCTGGTGGCCCGAATTCCAGCCCTAGGAAATTCCCCTCATGTCCCCAGTCCATAATGACTACTGATGAACAACAGAGGGATGCTTTAGTAACTAGACAACGTTACCTACCGTGCCGAGCACGGTTCAATTCCCTCAGTCGCCGCTCGTCAAGGTCACCCATCAACTGCATTGCCTAGTACTACTACTACTACTACTACTACTACACCAGGATGAGCACAGAATTGAGCCCGTTTGTTCGTGCCTAGTACTTGAGTTAATATATCCGGCAATGCACTAGTACGGAGGGATTATCCTTTTACTCTGCATATATAACTTGTCTGAAGTCTAACTAAGCAAAATGTTTGACCAAATCCTTTCTTAAGAAATACAACAGGATAGATGTAACACTTGAAAATTTATTGCATGATGCAGGTTATGATATTGTTTTGAATCCTAGATTTTAAATTTTAGAAAATCCAAAAGTGACCAAGAATTCATGAAACTGAGCATGGCCATGTGATATGGCACACATATTCCTTCGTAATTTTTTTCTTCAATTTGAGACAAGCTGCTTATGACAAGTTGCACAAATGAAGAGCTAAGGTATTTTGGAACAAAGACCTACCACGTTAAGGCAAACACTTTCACTATTGAAAACATGGGCGTTTACGTGCCGCCATGAATCCCGCTTCTCATCGGCAGGTGCCGTCCGAGCAAGCGTGTGAGTCTACGGGAGGTGTGCGAGCAGACCGATGCGCCGGCTGACAGGGCGGCATGCCAGCAGACCGTTGCGCAGGCTCACCGGGAGGTGAGCCCTTTGACCAGGCTCCGCCGCCCACCTTCGCCCCAACTGCTCCCACTTTTAATGTCGCCGGCGCCGCAGTTTAAAATCAACCCCGCACTTCCTGGTATCGCTACAATCTTTTCTCTTCCTCTCCGATTCTCCTGTCATCTACCTCCACCCAGCCTGACCTAAATGTATGCCATGCCGCATCACGATGGTCTGCCCTTAGTCTTCCAGTTTCCTGAGGAAGACACCCAGCCGGAGTCTCAAGAACATAAGGCGCTTTGGGACGAGCTTGAACCGGCCTTGCGGGAAGACGCCGCGCCTGTCCCCGCTCCTGTTCCGGCTCCTGTCACCCTGACTGCGCCAGCACCCATCCCCGTGGCATTGATGGGCTGGGAGCCGCACATTGTCGCCGAGCTTGACACCACGGGATTCCACGAGGTCCCCACCGACTTTCACGTGCCCGTGCACCTGCCAGTGCATGCGCCTGCGCGTGCACTGACACGCACACTCGTGTCGGTGCCCGTGCACCTTCCTGCGCATGCGCCTGCGCATGCACTGGCATGCGCGCCCGTGCCGGTGCCCGTGCACGTGAATGTCTCTGCCGCGCCGTTGATAGCGGTTGTCCCCGCGCGGGTGCTAGTGCCCCCCTCAGCGGCATGGATGGCCACCATCAACCGCTTCCTTGCACCAACGCCAGTCGCCTCCTCCCGCCAGTTGACTCGCTCCTGACCGAAGTACAGAACATTGTGGCCTTCCCTGAAGCTAGGGCCAATGTCCAGGGGTACGCCAACAACGGCGCAAGACGTCGCCGTCCCCGTCGCCGTCACCGTCGGTCAGTGGCCTGACGACACACAGATCACGACAAAGGAGCCGCTTCCCACCGCAAGACGCCCCCACCGCCGCCGCGTAATCTAAATTTGCCATGAAAAATGTTCGGATTGCCATGCTTAAAACCCGAACGTTTGTCATTTCTGTTTATTTTAGATCGATCGTCGTATGAATGTAAAGTCAGAGTCTGACTGAATGAAATCTATGGTTTGATCGATTGAATGTTCTGCTAGAGCTGTATCAAATTAAATATAAAAACGTCATCAAGCCACATGTTTTCCTTCTCATCCAACGACCTAGACTGCTTCAATGTCGCGCGCTCAACACATTTAGCGTGCAGTTAATTTCATGCCAAAAATAGTGCTAATCTTTACCAAATAATAAAGCAAATTGGGTTTCTTTCGTCCGTCATGCCATTTTTCAGAAAAGTACCTCTATTTCAGAGAATTCAACCTGCAGTCCTGTTTTAAGTTAAAAGAATCGTTATTTTCGTATTTTACACAAAAGTCCCTGTCTTTTTTTGAAATCAACCCGCCGTCCGGATTTAAGTCACACCTGAACCGTTATTTTACATTTTTCCAAAAAAACCATGATGTTTTAGGTAATTCATTCGCGGATCATATTTAAGTCAAACAAATGTTTTTTTAAAATCATCCATATCTTTTAAACCGTAACTCCGATTTGAACATGTTATATATGAAATTTGATTAAAAAAAATATGTAGAATATGAATATGAGATTATTTTTAACTTTTAAGTATCTTTAAATATTATTTTGGAATATATTTGAGTCAAACCAAATGATTTTTTAAATTATCGGTATCTTTTAAACCGTAACTTCGATTTTAACATATTATATATGAAATATTATAAGAAAAATGTGTGGAATCTAAATATGATGTTAATTTTACCTGTTAAATATTTTTAAAATATTGTTATGGAAGCAAACTTATAATTTATAGCGCAAGATCCATTTTTTCATACCAGCGGCGATCCAGATTGCAAATAAACACTTCACTATAACCATATACGGAAAAGAAAACATCGATAACTACACGTGCATACCTCTGAAAAATGTCGCAAGGGAAAACAACAGATTTCTCATCGCGAGAGTGAGAGAAAGCGAGAGAGAGAGAGAGAGAGAGAGAGAGAGAGAGAGGGAGAGGGAGGAGAGAGGGAGAGAGAGATTCCTTAGGATTAACCATATTCAACACACATTTTTTGTTGTTTTGTGTGAACACCGAGGCCATCACCGGCGAGCATGAGAAGGAGGATAAGCGGCAACACAAATATGATGCCTCGCAAAAATAAAGAAGATGGACCTATTGTGGTCTTGAGTGATGGTTGTTGAGTTAAGAGTATGTGTTATGTTTTCTCTCCCATTGCAACGCACGGGCTCTTTTGCTAGTCTATATATATACCTATACCTACCCTTACTAATAAACCAAGGTGATATTTTTGGTTTCGTCCCGCTTAGGTGATTTTATATTTAAAAAAGGAAACAATTAGTTTCACCCGGCTGATTTTTAGCGCGCGTCCGCCGCCCACTGTGCCGTTAGATCCTTGTTCCGTTTCTCGCGTAATACACCGTGTCTTCACGTCCATCCCTTGCACGTGCGTGCTCCTCGTAGGATATTAGCTAATGCTTATCCATGTGTGTTTGATTTTTACTGTCGCACACACAACTTTGTGCACTGCTGCCATGTACGGCACACCATAGCTGCTTTTTCCAACGGCGTATCCTGTGCATCTTTAGAGATGTGGCTTCAGCAAAATTGATAGGTTAGTGTTACAAAGTGCTTCTATGGTTCAGTTGTTTTAGGAAAACGCTTGGCTTCTACCGGCAGATCAGACGCGAGCATTCGCCGACTCGTCCGTACGACACGTGTCTCGAGAGAGCGATCTTTTTGCTTTCTTCCGGTCAACATGGCCACCGCTCCGTGCTCAATGTGCAGTACAATGAGTTTCCGCAACAAGGTCTCTGTTACAGTAAAAACCGCACTGCAACAAGACTTCTGTTTTAGAAAAATTAAATTTAAAGCGAGACCTTTGTTGCTAAAAAACTAAATTGCAACAAGACCTCTGTTGCAAAAAAATGAAACAAGACCCCTGTTGCAAAAAAAATAAATTGCAACAAGACCTCTGTTGCAAAAAAAATCTTGCAAAAATTTCTGCAACATGACTCATGTTGCAGAAAATTCCCACAACATGACCTATGTTGCAATGATAAAAGGGTGACGCTCAGTTGCTCAATTCGTCGGATCCATTGCAATTTCTTGTTTGAAACAAGGCCTTCGTTGCCGAAAAACTGCAACAGAGCTTTTGTTGCAAAAATAATTATTTTGCAACGGACCTCTGTTGCAAAAAATAATAATATGCAACTTGACATATGTTGCAAAAACTTCCGTAACATGACCCGTGTTGCAGAAATTTTCCGCAACACGGCCTGTGTTGCAATAATAGAGGATGACGCTCGGTCAATAAAGCTGCCTGATCCTACGGCTCGCGAGGCGGCGGATCTTTTAAAAGATCCTTCGGCCGACGCGTAGCGTTGCCCGTTTAAAAAGTAAGAAGATATAATATAAACAAGGTTGTACTAATTTGGATATGTCCTACATATGTACAGGTTGTTTTCGCATGTCAAATCCTGTCCGTTTAGGCCGGCCCGATGTAGCGATTCCAGATCACGTCCAACTGGAGGTCACGTTGTATTGAGAAGTATGGGTTAGTTCACTTTTTTTTAATAGTCCCACCTCGCTATTTAACGCCAAATCCCTCTAATTTATACACGTATTCAACTTTTCTTTGTCTAAAAAAATGTATTCAACTTTTCTGGCACATCAATAGTCCGGCTCAAGACTCACTAAAAGTAGAGGGTCGTGTAGGTCTCATTTATCAAACGATTTTCCAACGACATCACAGAGAGAAATAACGAGGGATGATGAAAACCTCTATATTTGATGGCGGGGCTCTATTTGGTGGGATAATTAATTGCATTATGATAAATAAAATACGATTGGAGGAAATAAAATAAGATGGACAAAAAAATGCCTAAATTTAGTCTTAAAAACAGTGTCGGACCCTCCATGCCTAATAGGAAACTAAAAATGCCAAAATTTACGCTTAAAAACAGTGGCCAGCACTCCATGCCTAGAAAACTACTTCCTCCAGATTAGGATTCTACTCCCTCCGTCCCAAAATAAGTGTCTAAACTTTATACTAACTTTAGTACAAAGTTGTACTAACCTTGAGACATTTATTTTGAGACAGAGGAAGTATTATTTTATCACATTAGGTTATTCTTTTACCACATTACTTTGTTTTAATTTCTTGAATAAACCATTTGGATGCTACTGTGTTGTGCTGGTGGTCGTTTTTGTGAATGGGAAAACTGACATTTTCTTTGAAACACAGGTTTGTTATGTTAGCACATACAATTCTCACCGAATGTAAGTATACATGAGTTTTCTCTTCCGTTGCAACGCACGGGCATATGTGCTAGTCACATAATAACACGCAAATAATATCCTACTTAATATTCACATGCACTTAATATACTTCCAAATTAACGTGCATTGCATGTACATATTGATTAGTACTACTAGTACGTGAAACTGGTGCCGTAACTTGTGAACGCGTCCAGATATGGTCAACAGTAACATTGCCCGCGAGTTCTTCATGTTTGCCCATGCGTCTAAACGCAAAACGGGAGGAGAGAGAGAAAGAGAGAGCACAAATGGAACCCACCAGTAAGTGAAGGTGAATAGTACGTGCTAACGAGCTGGTCCCACTAATGTACTAAAAATAATATTACATGTTATCCATTAAATAGGTTCTGGTAATATAAAAACATTATATGAACAAAGGGGGATACAACAAACATTGCTGTTCTACGTATGTTGCATATTGACGTGCGGCTTGAAGGCCCTGATCGCATGTTCGATCCTCGTCCTTTATTACTTAATTTGTATATGGGTCCAAATTTGTTTCATGACAGGTGGGCCCCTCGGTGTGTAGTTTGTGGCACTTTAATTTGTGGGTCAAAATTTGTTCCATTCCAAGTGGACTATTGGTGTGTAGTTTTGTAGCTTATTTGTAATAATCAGAGTTTTTTGCAATAATACCATGGTGCGACATTGAAGGCGAGAAAGGACGTGCGAGAGAGCGATGATCGAGCCAGGGAAATAAATTGGGGGAGGTGTGGGGGTTGCAGCGGTGTTTGGAGTAGTTGTGGGCCGAATGCTACGAAAATATAATCTACCACCGGAATAAATGCCTACACAAATTAATCCAAGGTTGGAGTCCCCCTCACAATGTATATAGCTCCAGCTTTGCGAGGGATGGAGAGGCAACTTCAATGTGTGGAAGATACGGCGTGAGAAAGTGAGGTCAATTGAGAGACATATAGATAGAGAGACAAAGTGAGTGAGGTCTGACATTCATTGAAAAGATATATATGCTCTGGAGAGATATTGTCCGACTGAGCTTTTGGGAAGGGTGAGGGCTGTAAGATAGAGCTTGAGAGATGATCCAGTCACAGACATGTAGATATATTTTGTGCGTGGGAGGAAGCAAGGTCAATCGATTACATATATAAAAGGAGAGAGATTGAGAGAGTGTGGGTCATTGTGCGATCGAAAGAGTGATACGGGTTGGAGAGAGTGACCTAGATAGACAATGTGCATGAGAGAGTATACAATATGAATATGTCGAATTGGGCTCAAACATGGAGATATATCGTCTGTGTCCGAGAAACAGCGAGGTCAATTGAGACATATAAAGAGAGACAGAGAGAGAGGGAGGGAGAGAGAGATTGAGCGAGCGTGGCCCGCCATGAGGTCGAAAGAGTGGGGGAAACTTGGATGTACTGACCTAGATAGACAATCTGCATGAGAGAGTATAAAGTGTGTCGATCGAGGCCCGAACAAGGAGATATATCATTTGTGTGTGAAAGAAAATGAGGTTAATCGAGACTCAGATAAAGAGAGCGAGATTGAGCGAGTGTGGCCCGCCGTGCGGAAGAAAGAGTGAGACGGTCTTGAGGGAGTGACCTAGATACACAACGTGCGTGCATGTGCACGAGAGGTTGGGGGCTAGATAGGCAATGCATGTATCTAGCGAGAGAGGGGGGGAGGGAGAGGAGAGAGAGCTCGACACGGGGTGCAATGGCAGGTGTGTGAGGTAAATACATTTGGTAACAGAGTGGAAAAAAGGGGGTTGTATAGTTGAGAGAGTTGGAGATCGAAACATGGAGAGAAAGAATGAATGTGTGTTGGAAACCGATAGCTTCCTAAGGTGGTTAGCAGAGGAAGATTGACCGATACAGAAAGTATGTAGCGTGTGTACCGAGGGGGGGGGGGCTAAAAAGAACATTTCAATGTAGATAGTACTAGACTTAATATCGATGTTTCAATTCGGTGTACATTGTAAGATTTGAACTGAGGACCATGCATATGGGTAATTATTTCGAATTCGTGCCATACTAGGTTTGAAAAAGTTGACATTGACTCGATTTTTGTGCAATTTTTGTAGGTCATATGTTTGAATCCATCCAAAAGTTTTCTCACTAACATGATGTTCATCATATACATATGAATTTGTATTAAAAAAGTAGCGTGAATACAGTGAAATGCGAAATCCACGTTAGAATTGGAGATCGCTATGTGACACACACTCTAATTCAAACAACTAATTATGTGACACACACTCTAATCCACGTTAGCGTGGATACCGTTTCATTTTTTAAATAAGTCCTCATTAATTAATTTATAGTATCTCATTTCGAATGACTAATTATTTGCAAGGAAAACACGGGCATGGTAATACATACAGATTCGTTTGCAAATGAAAGAAGATTCGTTTGCATTCTCAAATCTCCTCTCAAATGTAGGCGCACCAGGCAGACCAGGGCCGTGTCGTGGTGGTCGTGTGTGTCGTACGGACGCTTAGCACCCAGCCACCCACCCCCTCCCTCCCCCCCCCAAAAAAAATGAAGACAACAAAATAAGTTCGCGCTTCCATGTTCCGAATTGAAATATCTGGCGGCTCCAATTCCAGCCCTGCAAAATCTCCCTTATCCACCGTCCCCTTCCAGCCCTGCAAATTCGCCGCCAACCCAAGCAAAGTTCGAATCGCCCCTCGTCTCATCTCTTTCCCCACCTCGTCGGACGAGGACGACGAAGATGACGGTCACGCTTCACCACCACACCGGAGCTACCTCATCTACGCCCTCATGCACCGCACCGGGTGGTCCACCGACAACGTCGGCCGCTGCATCCGACGTGCGTCACACACACCGACTTCCACCGCATCAGGTGTGCTTTACCGACAGCGTCTCCCACCTCACCGGGGCTACTTCACTAAGCACATCGTCGCACCTCCGCCCCGAGACCATTGGGGCTTCACCAACGGTCTCGTCCACCGCATCATAGCGCTCCGCTGCCACACAAGATCTGCATCCATGCACGGCTAGCCAATGCCAGCGCATCACCCTCAACGGATCTGAAGTGACCCGCACTCTAGCTAGGCGAGCATGCCCAAACGCCGGCGCGAACTAGGTATCCACACATCACTCCCTTGTACACTGTCCCGACGATGTTTGGATATCCTATCACTGCTCTCTTAGCTTACACGCCTATGCAACTCTGACTTTAACTCTTATTTCTTCCGGGGATATCTTCTGAAACAAGCAAAGCCATTTTTTAGCGAAGCATGACGGCGCTACGGGATCTGGTACACATCCTGCACACCTGTATAACCTTGTAAGTATCTGTCCTCTGGTACAGTAGCAAGGTCAATTCCTCTTATTTGATCAACCATTCGCCGTGTCAAAAATGCAGAGGGGGATGCAAGGAGCACAAGGCCTACACATCCAAGCAAGTGGTAACATGGACTTGTACATGGAACATCCCAAGCGCAAGCAGAGCTGCAGTGAGCCTGTACAACGAGCTAGCGTAAGTCCCTGCATTTCATTTACTTCGTACTGGCATGCGTGTATGATTCGTGTGAAGTGGTGGATCCATGACTTCAAGTTACCAGGGGCGAACATTTAACTTAAAAAATACGAACGCACTTGAACTCCGGAAATCAACATAACTTGAGAAATGTGAAGCTACATGCACTTTGAAAACCAGCTAATGATCCAAAGTAGTTCAGATTATAAAACACTAAATGATGCAAGCACCAAAAAACACAAATGCAACATGGTGTACAAGGAGTACTAACATGGTCTGTACCTGCTTGAATTATTCGTTCTCTGGCTGAAAATATCAAAGTGTAATTGCACCTATAACCAGTGCGCAAACTGCATATCAATATATCTATCCTACACAAGTATGCCAATAGTTTCAAACAACAGATTAGAAAAGTATTTATGCTACGGTGTCATGATACGGAGACTTTCTGGTAGATGGCCTCGATGTTTCCTCAAGCCATGACATTGTACTATAATTTGCTAGTCATCAACCTGCAAATCTCTATGTCTCTCTCAACATAGAAGATCATCATTGGACACTAAATCCTTCAATGGGAGCTTGCAAAATGCTTGCATTAGATCCCTCATTAGACATAGTCTGTACCTGCATCACTAGGAGCATGTAAAATGTTTGCATCAAATCCTTCATTAGCAGTCTGTTCATTAGACACTTTAGGCTCAATAACAACATGAGCTTGTATGTTTGCACCAGAAACTTGATTAGATACATCAGATTCAGTCAGTTCAGTATTGATTGGGGGAGTTATAAAATAAGCATAAATTGGTTTAATTTTCTCATAGATTCCCTACATACAAGCAGTTTTACAACACCATCAGCTTTAACTATTGGCCAGAAATTGAACAGTTGAATTAGATATAATCAGGGATGTGATGTGCCTGCTCGTTGCGCATGCTACTCTTGCATGTTGCGACTGTCCGTTTGGGCAAGCTCGATGCCATGCCCGTGTTGCCGCCACTACCTCCCATGCAGGCTATAGCCAGGGTTGGATCTCCATCTTCTTGTCCTTCCGTTCGATTGAAGCTCAGCGGCCGCCCTCCAACGAGGGCGCGAGGAAGTGTTGTGTTGGTCTGTCCAGTGGCGGCTAGGTTAGGAGCAAACCAGACTGGAGGCTGGAGCGAACGAATTGGGATTTATCCTGCTATCAATCGATATGGGAGGCGCTCGTTTGGGCCGCGAGCCTGCTATAGGGCCTGCCTTGCACTTACGTTATTGGCCCATCCAAATTGAAACATTTGTCTTCATTTTTTTACATTGTCTGCTTGTGCATTGGGACGAACAAAACTAGCCTGGGCCAACCTGGACGACTCAAACTAGGTGCACACTTTCCAGCCACTCGAGGCGGCCGCCCATACCAGCCCCTATGGTGATGTCGCCCCTTTTTGTGTGTATGATTGGGGTAGTGAAAAATATTCCAGTGGCGCTTTTGATTTACCCACAGAATGGTTGAATGCTTGTTTCTATGAACTGAGTTCACCAATAATGTGAAGGATGCTAGTCTTTTCATGCTATTGTAGATTGCTTAGATCTCGATATGCCAAATGTAATCGCATGAAATATACAGTAAAAGCCAATGTGATGTGTGTGACTACAACTAGTCTGACTATACGTCCCTATATAACATATCAAGGACGCACCATCTTACCAGATTAACCATTCGACTTACCAATGCAGTGTGGGAAGAAAGAAGTATTGGGACTGCGTATCCAAGCAATTGATGCCATGGACTCCTTCATAGAACCTTGTAAGCGAAAAAGAAGTTGCAGTGTGCCTGTACAAAGAGCTAGCGTAAGTTTAGTTATCTGCTTCTCAGAATTTTAGTTAGCCACTTATTGCAAAATTGTTCAATTACGTTGCTTGGATTAATTTAGTTTGCTACTGATTACATAATGCCATAGCCTGTTAATCCTATTATAGACTGCGCCTATGTATGTGTTTGATACTTAAGAGTTACCTGTTTGCCTGAACTTAAATAGCTACTTAAGCACGTAGATAGCTGGTCATATGTACTTCTAGGGTGCAGCAGAGTTCACGTGTAATTTACGTTCTGATACCCTGTTTGTTTAAATGGTTTGCTGTTATCACTTGTAGCACTAGTAATGTTTGCATGTTCATAGATAGACAACTATCAGGTTTATATGAGGAACACCGTATTTTTAACTTATATATGTGTTGGAATCAGTTTGCTTACATCAAAGAAATTTACAGATGTCTGTGTTGCTGGTTAACGGTACCGACTTGTTACTTTAATACGTTGCCAAGAACTTGTTAGTTTTACTAGTTCATGTGTAATTAAATACATTGCCAAAACCGGTTAGTTTTACTATTTTGATTTTAGTTTCTTATGGCTCTTGCAAAACTTTATTTATTGATTGCTTACATTCAAGTTTGCAGGATCCAACTGAAAATCCGTTGGCACAACAGGTATGTTTTCAGAAACTTCCTTGTTTACCTGGTTTGCTGCTGCAACTTGTTGCTGTAATCATCTTTCCAACTTCAAGTTTTCAGGATCGAATTGGAAGTCCAATTGCACAGTAGGTGCATTTTCAAAAATATATTTGTGTAACAGGTTTGCTGCTGTAACTTGTTGCTCTAATCAAGTTACTCACTACTCAACTTTTCAGGATCCAAGAGAAACTCCAATGCCACAACAAGTTCCTTTTGCAAAACTTGTTTGTTTAACTGCTTTTCTGCTGCAACCGGTTGCTCTAATCACGTTACTGGCTACTCAACTTTTCAAGATCCAAGAGAAACTCCAATGCCACAATAGGTACCTTTTGCAAAACTTGTTTGTTTAACTACTTTGCTGCTGCAACAACCGGTTACAATGATGTTAATAACTACCTTTCAACATCCAATTGAAACTCTTTAATTCCTTGTTTGTTTACCCGGTTTGCTGTTATAACTCCCAGTTGAGATGTTTTGCTAACTTCAACTTTTTGGAATCCAATCGGAACTTTAATGGCAAAATAGGTTAGCCCAAGATCAAAGAGAGAGGTCCCCATGGACGTTGTATCATCCCACAGCAGTGGCACCGGCCCAATCGTGCATCATGAATTGCCAACTACTGATGCTCTAGAGGCTCAACTAGTGGTGGAAAGAGATTCTGCTTCTGCACTTAGAGATGAAGATGACATGTTGAGGAAGCAAATAGCACAATCACAAGCAGTACTCAAGACAACCATTAAATATTTGGTCGATTTCCAAACAAAGCAAGCTGAGACTGACCGCATTGTTATGGTCCTGAAGGAAAAAAGGAAATTAAATTCCCACTAGGTAAATCATAGGTGAAATGTTCTTTCCATCATTGAATAACCTTTGTGTTGTTTGCTCATGTAATCAATCAAACCATTTGTTTTAGAGATCATGTAATAATTGTTTTTTGTATTTTGGTTTGTAATTTTATTTGAGCACAACTTTGTATTAATTAATAAGACTCGGAGACATTTCATTTTGATTGTTGTGCCAGACCTACAAATATGCCAATCGGGCTGAAAGTGCATTCAGCAATAATAGTAGTATAGATGGACCATAAGTGGCACACATCAGAAACGGCCAAGATGCTGTAGTAGCTTCGCTAAAAAAAGGATGATATTCTAGCAAAAAAAGTACAGCGGCCTGGCTTATGTATGTTAGTTGATATTATTGATCCATATACTCTATAAGTGTTTATATGTCTGTTAGTTATGTACATTCTTGGTTGATTCACTCGGTATTTGAATCTTGATACATCACTTGTGTACATATCTAAATGGGAGTACACATTATGCTGTGTGTGACATTTGAGTTGGACATACAGTGTTCCAAATATTCGAATTGACCTTAAACTGGATTCTAACTTCTGAATTCGAGTATCGGCATTTGTAAATCTTATTCATATATGACAGTGGAATACATCTTTGTTGTGCTTTTGAAGATATATAAAAACACATAGAATGATTTATAAAGATTCGTATAGGAATACAAAATGGATTAATTTAGTTGCTAGGGTAAACATGGATGCTTATTGTCCCAAAATTCGAAAGAAGCGGCAAAATGTCCACTCCCACATCCGCTGCCTGCAGCCAAGTGTGTGGGAGATGGAAATTACTGTCTACCCATTACACGGACAATCCATCGGCCTGATTTCCACTACTTTCAATAGGGGTAGGTTAGTAACTTCAATTAGACATGACATGACCGCCTCTGAGCCCATTCCGACACGGTGGGCACCAAACATGGGCAGCAAAACACATTTGACTCAAGCTTGTCCGAACGACCTCTGTTTCTCCCTCCATTTCCCCATTCATACACGGTGGGCGGCAAAACAAACCCGACTCGGCCGAAATCGATGTAAGAAAATATTTTCAATAGGGGCAGGTTTGTAACTGCACTCAGAAGTGACACAACCGCCCTACCTGTCAGCCCCGTTCATACACTGTGGGTGCCAACCATGGGCGCCAAAACACCCTCTCCTCACCTGAAATCGCTCTGGGCAAATATTGGCGAGATGCGAGATTACCGTCCTATCCCCAACCGACGAGACGTCCAAATTTTAAATGGAGGCTAAGTTCGTAACTTTCCCATATTTCAGACAGGCGCGTCCCAAAAACATGGTTCCCCATACCTCTCCCTCCATTTTCCCATTCATACACCGTCCGCACTACAACACCATCCCCACACCAGCCTCCTTCGTCCGCCACACCATCCATCGGTGCCGTCCTCCACCCCATCCATCGCCACCATCGTCCACCATGCTGGAGCGCCTACCAAGACCGCGTCGTCCACTACTAGAGATGGACGTTTCTCATCCACGACGACGGACGAAGAGCCTTGCATCGCGTCCTCTCACTTCATCGGTGTCGTCATCCTCTTTGCTGGGGCCGCTCACACGACCTTCTCTTCCACTGCAACGGGACTTATCCCCCGATGCACCCGTCTACCATCGTAGATCTGCTTCAACACCACCGACAGCCATCGCACCCCCATTGCCTACACGGCGCCGCAAGAGAGGTGGTACTTCATATCTCCTCAACTTTTTGATCTCAACCACAAAATAGATCGTAACTTGGTTACTCTACTTTCTTTTCAGCTCTTAGAATTTAGTTCTTAGTTCGAAGCAAACAATGGATGTTAAATATCATTTCTCCGGTTTGCAGCTTCAAATCTGCCATGGCACAGTCATAATATGGTTTAATTGATCATGCTTAGGGTTTAATTGATCATGTTGGTTCTGTGGTTGTTTCTTTAATAGAAATCAGAGGGGAAACCCTCTTTTGCTCAAAAAATGCTTAGGGTTTCCCCCTTTTATGATCACTATACGATCAGAATACGTGCTTCGTGTCATAATAGCACTGCTCCACCCATCAAGCTAAACAAGCTTGGTTGTTCAAATACGAATCCAATATTATTAAAATAGAGTCATTTAATTAGTCAACTAAATGTTCCTAATTTAGTTTGAAAATGCATGTTCGCCGCTCGGGTGTGTATCTCTATAGGGTGCCCACGGTGGGCCGGTCCACCCTGGGATTTTGGGTCGTCCTAGGCCCCGATTCCCCTCTGTTCTGCTGCGTGCTTCCGATCTCTGCTCACCCCCAGCCACCTGCCTCACCGGCGACTTGCCGTCCCCAGACGTCATGACTCTAGGAGGAGATGCCGGACTAGCAGGAGGTCAGGAGCCGCTCGCCCTACAGCATCACCGCTGCCTGGGCGCGCCGCCATGCCTACCTTCCCAGCTCGTTCAGGGCTCGGGCGTGCAGCACCCACTAAGCCAACCCGATTTATCCTGAGATACGTCCTCAACACTCAGCACTTCAGCAGCCACTCCTCGTCATCCATTTTCTAATCGATTCATTACTCATTAGACAGGACTTTCATTAGGGTTTGTTGTGTGCTGAGTGCTACCTACACTTAATGGTTCAGATGTATTTCAGTAATCTTTAGTACCTGTAAAGTGCACAGGGTTTCAAAATTCCGGCCCTAGGAATAGACACTAGTCATTTTGGATTGTTGGTCGTAGTGACATTGACCTAGATTACTACTGTAGGCCAGGTTTGTTGACAATTTTACTTGTCTTTCTTACTCATTCGATATGATATCCAATTATTCACGTCGATTAGTTGCAAACAGTAAGTGCTAGACACACTTCTTGATTCAGATTTTGGACGGTCTCTTACTGCAGTTACAATTCTGCATACTTGTCCTAGTGAGCTCACAAGTAAATGATCGATTCACTACATATATGCTTGCCTTCTCATATTTGTTGTCAATATTCTTTTAGGGTGGACCACCCTATTTCAAAATACTGGAACCGTAGACATGAGTGAATAGTATTTCTCTGTGTGATCTCTTCCATCATGTGTGGGCAACAAACACTGCATTGTATAGAAAGAAAGTGTCATTTCCAACTTTTACATAGGCTACGATCTTTTACATGGAATACAATCTGCCTACTTGCTTTGTGTTGCACTACCAACACTCCACCCTTGAAGCTAAACATTATGCCACTCATAATTACTTGGTTTATTTGTTCACATACGAATTTGATATGATTCTAATGTTCCTACTTCAGTTTTGAAATGTGTGTCTGCCTGTTATAGAGACGTAAGGGGTTTGTATTTCTGTGTGTGGTCTGGTCAGCACGGTTGGGGGGTGAACTTCGCATATGCAGAGTTTATAGGGAGACACTCTTCGAGTTGAACCCGCAATGCATTCCATAGATAATCCGACTACTTTTTATGTTTTCATGAATCTCAGATTTTGAACAGCATCATAATGATTATGAGCTTGCGCACATGAAAAGAATAAAGCAGAACAATGCCATGGTTATCAAACTTGGCATTACGGGACTGAAATCGTCTGGATGCAAATACAATGCAAATGCTCTCCACCTACAGATTCATGCTTAGAATATGATCCTAACAGTGACTCTGAGCTAGAGGGAGATCTTAGTTAATGTAGCTCCCTAGTGGAGTTAGAGGCAGATGCCCTATCTTATTCACCCATCAAGGTGCTTGCTCTAACTTTCCACGGTTATATTGGTCACACATATCTTGCAACTGATGCTTTGCTTCTACTTTGTTGCACTGCCATTAGCTTAGTTTACACATCGTGTATGTGAATACGCCCTGCCTATCCATTTTTAGTACATATTCCATCTGTCATCATACCATATTTATACATTCAAATGTTGTTCTTGTGTATCAGACATTCAAAAGGAAGAGGGCGATTGCTGATCGCGGAGGAGCACAAGCAAAGTATTTGGAGAAGGTAGTGACACCTGATAAATCAAATAGCCCATTAGGTGTAGTTGCAATATCACCTGACCTGCAAACACCCCAACTCTAGCAGACTCTAGCCCTACTACACTGGTCATTTCTGATGTCCCAACTCAGCAGATCCCAACTGCAGCAAACAGTATGATGATGCCAGTTGACATAGCACCAGCTCTACAACGCAAAACCCCCATTCCAACAAAGAGTACACCAATCCAGTTGCCAAATCCCTTTTCGAACCAGAGAGAGCCCCAATTGCAGCAAATAGGACCCATGTTCCATTTCTTCCCAGTTTAGAAGACGAAGCTTATATTCTTGTCAGGAACTTTGTGCACATCTTTCCTTCATGGAAAGATTATACCGTAGACACAGAACAATTTCCAGTCTCCCTCCGCAACTTACGCGTAAGTAATGTAATAATGTTATTCATGGTAATTACTGCATATGTTTCTGCTGACAGAAGACACAAGATTTCATTCTTTTAAATATGCGAGGACCAAACTGGATTGTCAAGACGAGCAAGGGTTGGTTGCACTTTTCAAGCACTTGTTGATGAAGTATCTTCTACCTGAGGCAAGCACACTTTGATGGCAAGCCTCTAAACGAAATTTCTGTAAAGTCTCTGGTGTTACATTTATCCAACAGTGACTGGAATAATCTTGTTACACATTGGTCTCGTCTGCATCATAAGGTATTGTCTATGATATCACATCACAATTTGAATTATATTTCTGCATTTGCCATAACGTCTCACTTGTACAAAAACTGTTAGCAGAAGAACATTCATTCTCAAGGGACCACAGAATCTCGCAACTATACTGCACAGTGCATTGCTCTTGTGAGTACCTCTTGCCCTGTATGACCATACTTACTTTCATAGCTGTTTGATTATGTAGCATCACTGCACATGTTAGCCTTGTTATTGTCCATTTGGTGGACATTATAAGATCCGTATGAACTCTTACATAAATTTAGAATCAACCCGATGCTTTTGAAGAGGTTTAGCTCTACAGTCCTCTTGTAAGGACTGAACATCGTCTATCACTATACTTACATAATAGTTACTCCCTCCGTCCCATAATATAAGAAAGTTTTGTACAATACACAAGTGTTCAAAACACTCATGTATTATGGGAAGAGGGATTGGTTCATTGTGTAGCAATCTGCATCTTATCTCCCTCACCCACCATTTACTAAAAGATATCAGATCTATATTTAATCTTACCAAAAAGTTGAATACACAGACAATGCCAGTGCAGAAGTGTAGCCCATTGGTCTTGTCAGTATATTTTGTCCTATAACACTTGTACTTCTAGGGATTGGTAGTTGATTATGTAGCATGAATCTCCATCTTATCTTCATTATCCTCTATCCCTTCCAGTATTATCATATCTATAATTACTCTCTACAAACTGTAGAGTACAGGCAATGCTTATGGAGAAGATTTTGTGCTGAAATTCTTGAGTTATCCTTCCCTTGACATGGAGAAGGGCATTATAAAGCTGGTGTTAACTGTTAATGTAAGTCAGTCCTTCTAAAGCCTTTATCCTCAACTGCTATTTAATTTGCTCATACTCCCTATCGTTTACTGTTGTTTAGTTTGCTGTTTCTATCAAAATGCATGTTCACAAGAACTGTAAGTTCAAAGTTTTACTTGTAAAACCAAATTCCTTATTCATACCATGCACATTACTCAATACTCCCTATATGTATGCTTGCTTTTGTGGATCTATAATCCAGTGTGTGGTGAAGCAGCCCATGTTTGCACCTTATCATCACCTATTTTATCTTATTGATGTGGCCGATGATATGAACAACATGCCATGCACATTAACCAAAATAGATACAATGATTGTCTTTGCCCTTCATCTATGCTTGTTATGTTGACATGGTAATCCAGTAGTGTGGTGAAGCTCGCCGCATTATGAATAATGCCACATTATGATATTGATATTTTGAACTTACTCTTTATTTTCTAATTTGAAATTGGATGGAATTGACATCACAGTTATCGTCTTTGTTTATACACATGGAAAACATGTCATCTCTCTACTTGTTTCAGGGTAATATGCATGATGGCACGCACAAGTCTGCTGAAGGCTATGAGACAAACCCAACATATATTGTAGCAAAGAAGGCAAAACATCTTGAAGATAGCGAGACAACCCCAAAGTCTTGTCTTGATGCAGTGTTCAAGTTACTTGAGACTAGCAGTCAGACAAGCTCACATAATTCGCTGTCTGAATTAGTTTGACTTCTTCGGTCCCAAGTTCTTGCAAAAGGGCACTCTGCAACTCAACTTCGACTTGAAGTCCTATCTCTAAGAAAGATTGTGGAGAACACCAATGGAAACCTGATTGCTAAACAGCTACACCTGGAAGCTATGACTGCCATGCTAGGACAGTCTCACATCCTTGCTCAGCAGCTTGCACAACAGTTCCCGTGCAAGGCTAACCTTTCTTGAATTGTCTTGGAAGAGGTCTCGGTTCAGTATTATTTTGTTACGCTGCAATGGTGCCCAGTTTTTGTAATCTGCTTCTTCGTTGTGCTTTATGATCACTGGTGGAGAACTTTGATGCCCAGTGGATGTAATATACTATAAATCCTTTATTGTATAGTGTAGGTTTATTCTAAGTTACTATGCCGTAATTTCTTTAGTGTATAGAGTAGGTTTGTTCTTAATTCCTACTAGTTACTGCCATCATTCGCTATCTGAAAAAAAATCTGATGTAGTCAACCGGGCTGAAACATTCACCTCTAATGGGCCTGGTTTTAGCGGGCCACAATTGGGCAGGCCTGCATCTTTCTTGGGCCCGAATGGCCATTGGGGCATTTACACTTTGCGCCAGGCCCACAACTTACTCCGGCTATATCGGCCCAAATTTTAGATGGGCCTTTTGTGGACCCAGTGCTTAGATTGGTCCAGGTAGCGTTAGGCCATTAACAGGCTGAATATTCTACTGGCTTGTTATGGCCCAGAAGAAACCATGGGCCTTTAGCAGGCCGAAATGCATGTTGGGCCTCTATTTTCACTAGTCATCGACGGGCCTTCAGTAGGCTGGCATATAGACCGAGCCTTTTTTGGCCCAGTTATATGATGGGCCGTTACCAGGCCGAAACATATCTTGGGCCTTAGTTGGCCCATTGATATCATGGGCCTTTAAGAGGCCGAAAGCATAGTACATGCATCAACGGGCCGAATCATACGACAAGCCTTTAATAGGCCCAAAGTCACGTTGGGCTAAACTGTTGCCACCTTTATCACGGGCCGTTAGTGGGTCAGATGTCGCGTCGGACCATATATGGCCCATGGGTAGCACGGGCCATTCTCAGGCTGAAAGACACACCGGGATGAAATGGGCCCATGTCTACAACTAGCCTCTAACAGGCCGAAATTCACTGGGCCGTAATTGGGCCCAAATATTCGGCGAACAATTAACAGGCCAGATCTGGCTTCGGGGCGTAAATGGGCCTTTATTAAACAGGCCATTATTGGGCTAGACCACTAGTACCTGAGTAAGTACTATGGGACTTTGACTGGGTCGGCCTTTTTAACCTATATGGGCCTCTGTTGGGGCCTACCATGTGCCGATGTACCATAGGCATGTCTCCTCCAAAGGACGGGCAACATCTGGCCCACCGAGGAGCAGACACGTGTTTCCTCCGGCCAATGAGAGTTTTACACGTGGAAAATCACCATTGGTCCGGGCTGTTAACGTGTTATCGGATCCAAAACCGGACCCGATATCTTAACAACGAGCCGTTACAATGGATGCCACGTGTCGGTCACCCTTGACGAAAGCACTTCTATGACGCGGGATTTATCGTCATGGAAGTGGACACTTCTGTGATGATAATTTCGGTAATGTCATGGAACACTTCTATGACAGCATAGGTATGACTATCTTGAGTCTGTCATAAAATCGTCATGGATGTACATGCATGGCAGAAAACGTGAACTATTGTGACAAACACGTATCATCATGGAACTGTATTTTTTTGTAGTGCTCTTATTTGGGATTTCCCTTGGATCTAAGGGGGAGGTTCGGGCCACACGGCGTCAACGCCGGGAGTGGCAACCCCGGTGTGCTTGCTGCCGGGTTACCCATGGCCTTGACTTTAGTGGGAGGGGACACAGACAACACCATATCGCGGCTCAAGATGAGCATGGCATGTGGTTGTCGACCGTTCCCCATTCTCCCTCCTTCTGCGGCAACCGGGAGGAGCTGTAGGAGAGATTCGCTGCTAATGGGGGTGAATCTGGCTCCTCCTAGGCGCGATCTTCTTGTCGAACAGGAAGGCTCCTTGCTTCCTCACATGTCTTTAGGACGTGCGATGACTTCCAACGCCAAGGCTCCTGGGGACGACCATGCTCTCTGTAGAAAGGCTTAGAGAGCATGGTGCCTGGTGTGGTGGTCGTGCTGAGGTCTTTGGGTGGCAGTGATGCAGACGGCAGCGGCAACCCAGGACACATCAAGAATGGAGACGACTGTTCCGACGAGTCGTGTTTGCCGATGACTCTATACCTCCCATCTGGTCCTCCAGCAGCGTCACCATCCACGCCTGCCCTCCAGTTTATTCCTCCTAGCTGGGGACAAGCGCTGTCCTAATCTTGGGGAGGCGCCAAATCCCAGTTGTGCCCGCCTTCGGCCGCTTCGACCTCTTCCTGCAGGGGATGGACATGGGCAAAGGCGTAACGAGGCACTTATCTTTTTTTCAATCTTAAACTAGCCGGTAATTGCCAAATTTTAATTCAAATAATGTAATCTCTCGAGTCCATTTTTGTGTTCTGTAATGCTTGTACTTGTGTTATCATATGAATGAAAAAGATGAGCCTTGCCGGGAACCCGTGCATGTGTATGTCCATGCAGAGGCGGAGTGCCTCTTTAATAAAAATAAACGAGTTTTCCCCGGCAGGACATCCTGTCGGCACCCTCTTTGTATGCTGGAGAGCTACGTCTGCCGGGGAACAGACAGAGGGGCCAGCCCCCCAATGGCTTCTTTTTACCAAAGGCTACTACGACCATCCTGATTGAAGCAACATTCGAGTCATGGATGGGAGCACCTAAGTTTCAAAAGAGAGGCGAGGTTTTCTCATGCAAAGTTATAGCTTTACAGAACACTAATGGAGAAGAGGTAAACTTATCTGTTTGGCTTGCTGGGGATTGCTATGCCGTGCAATCTTCTCATCCTTTGTCGAAGTCAAGTTCACGGCAGGGACCTGCAACTCCATGTAGATGAGAATGAATGTAGGATGCAATCCTATCTACATGCATATGCAAATGCTCATGAAATGCTTATGCAATGATCTGGGTGTGCTCGTGCATGCATGCAATCTTAGTTGGAGCCCCCTACAGCGCTTTTTTATTTTCTCCTGCACGGGGTCATCGCCCCAGCTTTGTACAAGGGGTTACATGCAGCTGAGGCAAGGCCTGTACAAAAGGGTGGATGTCGGGCAGTGCCCGGCAGCCTCGTGCCTTACGGGTAGTACTTACGGAGATGCTCAATATTCCATGAGTTTTGCAACTAAGTGCCATCCCCGGTCTCCAGATGGACTGCGCCAGGTCCGGTGACTCGTACCACCCGGTAAGGGCCTTCCCACTTTGGTGATAGCTTGTTTGTACCCTTGGCGGAGTGAACGCGCCTAAGGACAAGGTCACCTTCCTCAAAACACCGGGCATGAACCCTACGGCTATGATATGCAGGGCTTGCTGGTAGCGTGCATGTCAGGACCCCGACTCAATGCCACATCGATCTAGCATGTAACACCTCATATCACTTTGCGGCCTCACGCACGGTATTCCACGGGTGTCGCCTTACCAGGCCCGAGACCATTTGCGCGTTTTGGCACACATATATGATAGTGTCGCTAGCATCCATATGACAAGGAGCCCGGGCTGACATGGCTAGTCGTGAACCCAAAGTGACACTAATTTACAGGGACATGCATACATGACCCAGCAACGAACGTATCGGTCATCAACGAGTGAATCCGGGCTGTAGCAACTAGGCTAGCAGGACTCCGGAAAACCGGGCTGTAGCAGGCTAACAGGACTCCAGTAGACACTGCGTGACATTTCCCAGAAGGGACAGACACAGGAACGAAGAAGGACACATGCCAGCCAGCCTAAGTGTTTTGAAGCAGTAGCAAGCTACCAAGGCTCAGTGGAAGCACTAGGAGACATTTCCCGATAAGAGATGCTACCAAGGATAAACAACTAGATAGTCAGATCCCACACATACCAAGCATTTCAATAACATACACTCAATATGCTCGATATGTGCAAATACAACATGGCATCACAACATGACTCTACAACTCAAGTATTTTATTCAATAGGCTCCGAGGAGCGAGATATTACAAACGTGGGTCTCATGACCCTACATTTGGAGGATACAAGTGAAAGCACAAGCGGAAGCTTAACATGTCAGAGTACAGACATCTACAAATGAAAAAGACTGAGAAGCCTGACTATCTACAAGATCCTACCGAGGGCACAAGTTCGTAGCTGAGGTAACAAGCTAAACGTCGAAGTCCACGCGGAACTACTAGTGAGACTGGAGTCTCTCTGCAAAAACATAAATTAAGCAAACGTGAGTACAAATGTACCCAGCAAGACTTACATCAGAACTAACTACATATGCATCCTTATCAACAAGGGATGGTGGGGTTTAACTACAACAAGCCAGCTTTGACTCGGTGGCTATCCTGAACTATGACTGCAAGTAACTCTTTTGAGGTGGCGCACACGAGTCCACATATTCACCAACCAATACACCACTATGGATCCGCTCCCGTCTCCCTACAAGAACGCCATCCATAGCACTCACGCTTATCTTGCGCATTTTAGAGTGTCCACTTTCACTTGTCTATGAACTGTATAGGCAACCAAGTAGTCCTTTACCGCGGACGCGGCTATTCGAATAGATGATGTTAACCCTGCAGGGGTGTACTTCTTCATACATATTTCCACCACTTAGCGTCTGCACACGACATGTGCTCGGCAGACTTCAAGCGAAAGCCGACGTGGGTGTAGACCACGACCTACCTAAACACTCAAGTCTCTAGTTCAGGTTTATCGCCTATTCAGGTTCCATCCACAGGTAGTCCGGCCGAGGTTTCCACATACCCGGCCATGTGCGCCCGGCATACCCGGCCACGTGCCTACCGCATCACAGCCCACCCCTCCGGTCGGCACTGCACACGACCTCCAGCAGCTACGAATACCAGAAACTACTTGCAACTCCTGGACAGAGGACAAGGGTGGTTAAGAAGTTGAGCGGGGTCATATTTCAGGGCCCAATGCATGGTAGTAGTTGTTTCATGGATCACAAACATAGAACTTAATTCTTGAGGACGACTTCAATGAGTCAACCCAGCATGTACTCCTACATGGCCTCTCATCGATACCTTTACAAAATCGTGTTCACACACTTAGCTCACACAAGGTAGGACATGTTCATCACCATTCTGATTCATCCCCGATGAATCAGACCTGACTCAACTCTAAGCAGTAGCAGGCATGACAAACAAGCATGAATGAGTAGGCACATCAGGGCTCAAACAACTCCTACTCATGCTAGTGGGTTTCATCTATTTACTGTGGCAATGACAGGTCATGTAGAGGATAAGGGGTTCAACTACCGCAGCAAGTAACAGATGAATCGTTGTTGTCCTAATGTAGTAAAAGAGAGCAGAAGTGAGAGAGTGGGATTGTATCGGAATGAACAAGGGGGTTTTGCTTGCCTGGCACTTCTGAAGATAGTATATCTCTTCATCGGTGTCATCGAACTCATCGTCGGTACATCGTCTACTGAGAGGGGGCAAACACAGGCAAACAAGGAAGAACAGGACCAATGCAATGCACAATAGGATGCATGATCATGACATGGAAATATGAGTGTGTTGGCCTAATGCAACCACAACTAGATGGGTTTAAGATATTTTGAACCCAAGGTTCAGGTTCAAACTCAAACTATGACTTTATAAAGTGCATTATCATGTTTTGATATAAACAGCAGGTTTAAGTTCCTTTGACACGCATGAAACCAGTGCAGACGGATAGATTGGAGTTTTCTGATCGTTTTTCATATATAATTTGTTTCATTTGGAGTTATTGTTGAATTTCTATGAATTTTAGAAGTTTTAGGCATTTTCTAGAATTTCCAATTATTTCTGATTTATTTTAATTCCAGAAAAAGCTTTACTGCGTCAGGGTGATGTGAGCAGATCAACTGGGCTGGCTAGGTCAAACCTGACCAGTGGGGCCTACTGGTCAGTGACATAGAGTCAGCTACAGAGGCTGACATGTGGGACCCGGTCAAAGCTGACATGGTCAAGTCAACGTTGACAGGAGGGGCCCACTGTGATTAGTGCTAATCTAACAGAGAAATACAACTAATTAGTTTAGGCACTGGGGCCCACATGGCAGTGGCTCTAGGGGTGGTTTAGCTGGGTCATTAGTGGCTAATGACGGACCACGTCATCAGTCGCCAGAGTTTCGCAGGCGACGACCATTTCGCTCGGCGGAGGTCATCGCGATCTCGCTACAACCCACAGTTTGAGGCGGGGTTTGCTCCTACGTGTTCCTGGGAGTGAGCTGCGTCGACCACTGGTGGTGGTCGGAGCTGCGGTGTCTAGGATCAACGGTGGCGTCCGGAACGGGGGCGGCCGGAGCTACGGGTTCGAGCGGGGCAAGGCCATAGAGGACAGGAGGGCTGGCTAAGGGGCTCACCGAGCTCCTGAAGATGCTAGGAGCACGGTGCCGCGCTTGGTTTCGAGCCTCAATGGCTGCAGGGACGGCGGCGACATCACCGGCAGCGTGGAGTTCTCGGCCAAGGCGGGGCTATGGCCTAGAGGTCGAAAGCGACCAGGGGAGAAGGGGGAAACGACTCGGGGGCTCACCATGAGTCCATTTGGAGGGTCAGTGGGCTCGAGGGCGGCCGGAGTGAGGCGAATCAGCGGTGGGGGAGGTCCGGTGACCGGTGATGGAGAAGACGACGACGGCGTGGCTGCGGTGCCTCCGGGCTCGGACACGGTCGTGGAGCTTTGGACACGGTCGGAGAAGCGAGGGGGGGCATGTTGGGGAACGAGGGGAAGGAGAGTGCATCTACGTACCCTTGTAGATCGCTAAGCGGAAGCGTTCAAGAGAACGGGGTTGAAGGAGTCGTACTCATCGTGATCCAAATCACCGGAGATCCTAGTGCTGAACGGACGGCACCTCCGCGTTCAACACACGTACAGCCCGGTGACGTCTCCCACGCCTTGATCCAGCAAGGAGAGAGGGAGAGGTTGAGGAAGACTCCGTCCAGCCGCAGCACAACGGCGTGGTGGTGGTGGAGGAGCGTGGCAATCCAGCAGGGCTTCGCCAAGCACCACGGGAGAGGAGGAGTAGGGAGAGAGGTAGGGCTGCACCAAGAGGGAGAGGTTCTCATCGTCTATAGCAGCCCCAAACCTCAAATATATATAGGGGGAAAGGGGGGCTGCGCCCCCTTTAGGGTTTCCCACCTCAAGGGGTGCGGCCAGCCCTAGATGGGACTTGGAGGGGGCGGCCAAGAGGGGGAGAGAGGGGGCGCGCCCTAGGGTGGGCCTATAGGCCCATCTGCGCCTAGGGTTTCCCCTCTCCCCTCCTAGCTGCGCCTTGGGCAAGGGTGGGAGGCGCACCAACCCACTCTGGGGCTGGTCCCTTTCCACTCTAGGCCCATACAAGCCTCCGGGGCCGGTGGCCCCACTTGGTGGACCCCCGGGACCCTCCCGGTGGTCCCGGTACGTTACCGATAAAACCCGAAACTTTTCCGGTGACCAAAACAGGACTTCCCATATATAAATCTTTACCTCCGGACCATTCCGGAACTCCTCGTGACGTCCGGGATCTCATCCGGGACTCCAAACAACATTCGGTAACCACATACAAACTTCCTTTATAACCCTAGCGTCATCGAACCTTAAGTGTGTAGACCCTACGGGTTCGGGAGACATGTAGACATGACCGAGACGTTCTCCGGTCAATAACCAACAGCGGGATCTGGATACCCATGTTGGCTCCCACATGTTCCACGATGATCTCATCGGATGAACCACGATGTCAAGGACTTAATCAATCCCGTATACAATTCCATTTGTCTAGCGGTATTATACTTGCCCGAGATTCGATCGTCGGTATACCGATACATTGTTCAATCTCGTTACTGGCAAGTCTCTTTACTCGTTCCATAACACATCATCCCGTGATCAACCCCTTGGTCACATTGTGCACATTATGATGATGTCCTACCGAGTGGGCCCAGAGATACCTCTCCGTTTACACGGAGTGACAAATCCCAGTCTCGATTCGTGCCAACCCAATAGAAACTTTCGGAGATACCTGTAATGCACCTTTATAGCCACCCAGTTACGTTGTGACGTTTGGTACACCCAAAGCATTCCTACGGTATCCGGGAGTTGCACAATCTCATGGTCTAAGGAAAAGATACTTGACATTAGAAAAGCTTTAGCATACGAACTACACGATCTTTGTGCTAGGCTTAGGATTGGGTCTTGTCCATCACATCATTCTCCTAATGATGTGATCCCGTTATCAACGACATCCAATGTCCATAGCCAGGAAATCATGACTATCTGTTGATCACAACGAGCTACTCAACTAGAGGCTCACTAGGGACATATTGTGGTCTATGTATTCACACGTGTATTACGATTTCCGGATAATATAGTTATAGCATGAATAAAAGACAATTATCATGAACAAGGAAATATAATAATACTTTTATTATTGCCTCTAGGGCATATTTCCAACAGTCTCCCACTTGCACTAGAGTCAATAATCTAGTTCACATCGCCATGTGATTAACACTGACAGGTCACATCGCCATGTGATCAACATCCAAAGAGTTTACTAGTGTCATTAAACTAGTTCACATCATCATGTGATTAAGACTCAATGAGTTCTGGGGTTTGATCATGTTTTGCTTGTGAGAGAGGTTTTAGTCAATGGGTCTGCATCTTTCAGATCTGTGTGTGCTTTACAAATCTCTATGTCATCTCCTAGATGTAGCTCCCACGTTCTATTTGGAGCCATTCGAAATAACTGTTCCACTTGAAGCTATTCTAAATTGTTGCCCCATTATACGTATCCGGTATCTCAACTCAGAGCTATCCGGATAGGTGTTAAGCTTGCATCGACGTAACCTTTACGACGAACTCTTTTACCACCTCCATAATTGAGAAAATTCCTTAGTCCACTAGTTACTAAGGATAACTTTGACCGCTATCTGGTGATCCACTCCTTGATCACCTTTGTACTCTGTTGCCAGATATGTAGCAAGGCACAAATCAGGTGCGGTACTTAGCATGGCATACTGTAGAGCCTACGTCTGAAGCATAGGGGACGACCTTCGTCCTTTCTCTCTCTTCTGCCGTGGTCGAGCTTTAACTCTTAACTTCATACCTTACAACTCATGCAAGAACTCCTTCTTTGACTGATCCATCTTGAACACCTTCAAGATCATGTCAAGGTATGTGCTCATTTGAAAGTACCATTAAGCGTTTTTTTATCTATCCTCATAGATCTTGATGCTCAATGTTTAAGTAGCTTAATCCAGGTTTTCTATTGAAAAACACCTTTCAAATAACCCTATATGCTTTCTAGAAATTCTACATCATTTCTGATCAACAATATGTCAACAACATATACTCATCAAAAATTCTATAGTGCTCCCACTCACTTCTTTGGAAATACAAGTTTCTCAAAAACTTTGTATAAACCCAAAATCTTTGATCATCTCATCAAAGCGCACATTCCAACTCCAAGATGCTTACTCCAGTCCTTAGAAGGATCGCTGGAGCCAGCATACCTTTTAGCATCCTTAGGATCGACAAAACCTTTCTGATTGTATCACATACAATCTTTCCTTACGAAAACTGGTAAGGAAACTTGTCTTGACATCCATCTGCCAGATTTCATAAATGCAGCTAATGCTAACATGATTCCGACGGACTTAAGCAATGCTACAGATGAGAAAATCTCATCGTAGTCAACTCCTTGAACTTGTGAAAAACTCTTCGCCACAAGTCGAGCTTCATAGACGGTGACATTACCGTCCACGTCCGTCTTCTTCTTAAAGATCCATTTATCTCAATGGCTTGCCGATCATCGGGCAAGTCCACCAAAGTCCATGCTTTGTTCTGATACATGGATCCTATCTCGGAATTCATGGCTTCTAACCATTTATTGGAATATGGGCCCACCATCACTTCTCCATAGCTCGTAGGTTCATTGTTGTCTAGCAACATGACCTTCAAGACAGGATTACTGTACCACTCTGAAGTAGTACGTATCCTTGTCACCCTACGATGTACGGTAGTGACTTGATCCGAAACTTCATGATCACTATCATAAGCTTCCACTTCAATTGGTGTAAGTGCCACAGGAACAACTTCCTGTGCCCTGATACACACTGGTTGAAGTGATGGTTCAATAACCTCATCAAGTCTCCACCATCCTCCCACTCAATTCTTTCGAGAGAAACCTTTCCTCGAGAAAGGACCTGATTCAAGAAACAATCCCTATTGCTTTCGGATCTGAATTAGGAGGTATACCCAACTGTTTTGGGTGTCCTATGAAGATGCATTTTATCCGCTTTGGGTTCGAGCTTATCAACCTGAAACTTTTTCACATAAGCGTCGCGGCCCCAAACTTTTAAGAAACGACAACTTAGGTTTCTCCAAACGGTGTCGTCTCAACGGAATTACGTGGTACCCTATTAAAGTGAGTGCGGTTGTCTCTAATGCCTAACCCATGAACGATGGTGATAATTCGATAAGAGACATCAAGGTATGCACCATATCCAATAGGGTGCTACTATGGTGTTCGGACACACCATCACACTATGGTGTTCCAAGCGGTATTAATTGTGAAACAATTTCCACAATGTCTTAATTGTGTGCCAAAACTCATAGCTCAGATATTCATCTCTATGATCATATCATAGACATTCTATCCTCTTGTCACGAAGATCTTTAAACTTCACTCTGAAATTACTTGAACTATTCAATAATTCAGACTTGTGTTTCATCAAGTAAATATACTCAACATCTACTCAAATCATCTGTGAAGTAAGAACATAACGATATTCACTGCATGCCTCAGCACTCACTGGACTGCACACATCAAAATGTGTTACTTCCAACAAGTTGCTATCTAGTTCCATCTTACTGAAACCGAGGCTTTTCAGTCATCTTGTCCATGTGGTATGATTTGCATATCTCAAGTGATTCAAAATCAAGTGAGTCTAAACGATCCATATGCATGGAGTTTCTTCATGCGTATGCACCAATAGACATGGTTCGCATGTCTCAAACTTTTCAAAAATGAGTGAGTCCAAAGATCCATCAACATGGAGCTTCTTCATGCGTTTTATACCAATATGACTTACATGGCAGTGCCACAAGTAGGTGGTACTATCATTACTATCTTATATCTTCTGGCATGAAAATGTGTATCACTACGATCGAGATTCAATAAACCATTCCTTTAGGTGCAAGACCATTGAAGGTATTATTCAAATAAATAGAGTAACTATTATTCTCCTTAAATGAATAACCGTATTGCAATAGACATAATCCAATCATGTCTATGCTCAACACAAACACCAAATAACAATTATTTAGGTTTAACACCAATCTCGTTGGTAGAGGGAGCGTGCGATGCTTGATCACATCTAGCTTGGAAAAACTTCCAACACATATCGTCAGCTCACCTTTAGCTAGTCTCCGTTTACTCCGTAGCTTTTATTTCGAGTTACTAACACTTAGCAACCAAACCGGTATCTAATACCCTGGTGCTACTAGGAGTACTAGTAAAGTACACATTAACATAATGTATATCCAATATACTTCTATCGACCTTGCCAGCCTTCTCATCTACCAAGTATCTAGGGTAATTCTGCTCCAGTGGTTGTTCCCTTTATTACAGAAGCACTTAGTCTCGGGTTTGGGTTCAACCTTGGGTTTCTTCACTAGAGCAGCAGCTGAATTGCCGTTTCATGAAGTATCCCTTTGTTCCCTTGCCCTTCTTCAAACTAGTGGTTTCACCAACCATCAACAATTGATGCTCCTTCTTGATTTCTACTTTCGCGGTGTCAAACATCGCGAATATTTCAAGGATCATCATATCTATCCCTGATATGTTATAGTTCATCACGAAGCTCTAGCAGCTTGGTGGCAATGACTTTGGAGAAACATCACCATCTTATTGGAAGATCAACTCCCGCTCGATTCAAGTGATTGTTGCACTCAGACAATCCGAGCACAAGCTCAACGATTGAGGTTTTCTCCCTTAGTTTGCAGGTTAAGAAAATCGTCGGAGGTCTCATACCTCTTGACGTGGGCACGAGCCTGAAATCCCAATTTCAGCCCTCGAAATATCTCATATGTTCTGCGACATTTCGAAAACGTCTTTGGTGCCTCAACTCTAAACCGTTTAACTGAACTATCACGTAGTTATCAAAACGTGTATGTCCGATGTTCGCAACATCCACAAACGACGTTTGGGGTTCAGCACACTAAGCGGTGCATTAAGGACATAAGCTTTCTACTGATCGCATAATCGCTACTATCAACTTTCAACTATATTTTCTCTAGGCATATCTAAACAGTGGAACTAAAGCGCGAGCTCACGACATAATTTGCAAAAGGTCTTTTTGACTATGTTCAGGATAATTAAGTTCATCTTATGAACTCCCACTCAGATAGACATCCCTCTGGTCATCTAAGTGATTACATGATCCGAGTCAACTAGGCCGTGTCCGATCATCACGTGAGACGGACTAGTCATCATCGGTGAACATCTTCATGTTGATCGTATCTACTATACGACTCATGCCCGACCTTTCGGTCTCCGTGTTCCGAGGCCATGTCTGTACATTCTAGGCTCGTCAAGTTAACCCTAAGTGTTTTCGCAGTGTAAAATTGTCTTACACCCGTTGTATGTGAACGTAAGAATCCATCACACCCGATCATCGCGTGGTGCTTAGAAGCGACGAACTGTAGCAACGGTGCACAGTTAGGGGAGAACACTTCTTGAAATTTTGTAAGGGATCATCTTATTTACTACCGTCGTTCTAAGTAAACAAGATGCATAAACATAATAAACATCACATGCAATTATATAGTAGTGACATGATATGGCCAATATCATATAGCTCCATTGATCTCCATCTTCGGGGCTCCATGATCATCATCGTCACCGGCATGACACCATGATCTCCATCATCATGATCTTCATCATCGTGTCTTCATGAAGTTGTCTCGCCAACTATTACTTCTACTACTATGGCTATCGGTTAGCAATAAAGTAAAGTAATTACATGGCGTTGTTCAATGACACGCAGGTCATACAATAAATTAAGACAACTCCTATGGCTCCTGCCGGTTGTCATACTCATCGACATGCAAGTCGTGAATCCTATTACAAGAACATGATCAATCTCATACATCACATATCATTCATCACATTCTTCTTGGCCATATCACATCACAAAGCATACCCTGCAAAAACAAGTTAGACGTCCTCTAATTGTTGTTTGCATGTTTTACGTGGCTGCTATGGGTTTCTAGCAAGAACGTTTCTTACCTACGCAAAACCACAACGTGATATGCCAATTGCTATTTACCCTTCATAAGGACCCTTTTCATCGAATCCGTTCCGACTAAAGTGGGAGAGACTGGCACCCGCTAGCCACCTTATGCACCAAGTGCATGTCAGTCGGTGGAACCTGTCTCACGTAAGAGTACGTGTAACGTTGGTCCGGGCCGCTTCATCCCACAATACCGTCGAAACAAGATTGGACTAGTAACGGTAAGCATATTGAACAAAATCAACGCCCACAACTACTTTGTGTTCTACTCGTGCAAAGAATCTACGCAATAGACCTAGCTCTGATACCACCGTTGGGGAACGTAGCAGAAATTCAAAATTTTCCTACGTGTCACCAAGATCTATCTATGGAGAAACCAGCAACGAGGGGAAGGAGAGTGCATCTACATACCCTTGTAGATCGCTAAGCGGAAGCGTTCAAGAGAACGGGGTTGAAGGAGTCGTACTCGTCGTGATCCAAATCACCGGAGATCCTAGTGCCGAACGGACGGCACCTCCGCGTTCAACACACGTACAGCCCGGTGACATCTCCCACGCCTTGATCCAGCAAGGAGAGAGGGAGAGGTTGAGGAAGACTCCGTCCAGCAGCAGCACAACGGCGTGGTGGTGGTGGAGGAGCGTGGCAATCCAGCAAGGCTTCGCCAAGCACCACGGGAGAGGAGGAGTAGGGAGAGAGGTAGGGCTGCACCAAGAGGGAGAGGTTCTCATCATCTATAGCAGCCCCAAACCTCAAATATATATAGGGGGAAAGGGGGGCTGCGCCCCCTTTAGGGTTTCCCACCCCAAGGGGTGCGGCCAGCCCTAGATGGGACTTGGAGGGGGCGGCCAAGAGGGGGAGAGAGGGGGCGCGCCCTAGGGTGGGCTTATAGGCCCATCTGCGCCTAGGGTTTCCCCTCTCCCCTCCTAGCTGCGCCTTGGGCAAGGGTGGGTGGCGCACCAGCCCACTCTGGGGCTGGTCCCTTTCCACTCTAGGCCCATACAAGCCTCCGGGGCTGGTGGCCCCACTTGGTGGACCCCCGGGACCCTCCCGGTGGTGCCGGTACGTTACCGATAAAACCCGAAACTTTTCCGGTGACCAAAACAGGACTTCCCATATATAAATCTTTACCCCCGGACCATTCCGGAACTCCTCGTGACGTCCGGGATCTCATCCGGGACTCCGAACAACATTCGGTAACCACATACAAACTTCCTTTATAACCCTAGCGTCATCGAACCTTAAGTGTGTAGACCCTACGGGTTCGGGAGACATGTAGACATGACCGAGACGTTCTCCGGTCAATAACCAACAGCGGGATCTGGATACCCATGTTGGCTCCCACATGTTCCACGATGATCTCATCGGATGAACCACGATGTCAAGGACTTAATCAATCCCGTATATAATTCCCTTTGTCTAGCGGTATTATACTTGCCCGAGATTCGATCGTCGGTATACCGATACCTTGTTCAATCTCGTTACTGGCAAGTCTCTTTACTCGTTCCGTAACACATAATCCCGTCATCAACCCCTTGGTCACATTGTGCACATTATGATGATGTCCTACCGAGTGGGCCCAGAGATACCTCTCTGTTTACACGGAGTGACAAATCCCAGTCTCGATTCGTGCCAACCCAACAGACACTTTTGGAGATACCTGTAATGCACCTTTATAGCCACCCAATTACGTTGTGACGTTTGGTACACCCAAAGCATTCCTACGGTATCCGGGAGTTGCACAATCTCATGGTCTAAGGAAAAGATACTTGACATTAGAAAAGATTTAGCATACGAACTACACGATCTTTGTGCTAGGCTTAGGATTGGGTCTTGTCCATCACATCATTCTCCTAATGATGTGATCCCGTTATCAATGACATCCAATGTCCATAGCCAGGAAATCATGACTATCTGTTGATCACAACGAGCTAGTCAACTAGAGGCTCACTAGGGACATATTGTGGTCTATGTATTCACACGTGTATTACGATTTCCGGATAATACAGTTATAGCATGAATAAAAGACAATTATCATGAACAAGGAAATATAATAATACTTTTATTATTGCCTCTAGGGCATATTTCCAATAGGGCAGTGGATGCGGTGGTACTCATCGGCGTTTTGGGCGCCCACAAACAGAGAGAAGGGAGGGAGCAGAGGAGGGGATGAGCTCGAGGGAGACAGGAGAGAGAGGGGGGTTCCAGGGGGTGCATGGCGTCTCCAGGGCGTCAGGGAGGCCAACAGGGAGGTAGGAGGTGGCCACGGGTGGCTGTGCGCGCCGCACGCAGCTGCTTCTCCTCCTGGCAGAGGAGGAAGATGACAGGAGCTGTGGTGGTGGGCTGGGTCGCTAGAGGGGGTTGGCCAGGTGGGCTGCCTACTGGGCCGCAGGTAAGGCCAGGTCAGTTCTCTCTCTCTCTAATATTTTTCTTTTTCTATTTCTGTTATTTTGTTTTGATTTAGTTTGAGAACTAAACCATTTTAAAACTTTCTGTATATTTTTATGTGAGCTCAGAGAGCTGGTCCAAGGTCACATGCAAACTTACAAAAATATTTGAACATTATTTCTTATATAGCAGAAATAATTGCAACCCAAATATGTTATTGATTTAAATCAAAGGCCCAAAATAAATTATTTCTATGACTCCAAAAATATTGGTTTGAATTTTACCTCATGCCAATATTTTCACAGAATAACAGGAATATTTTCTTGGACTCATTTGATGAGATTTAAATGTTGATTATTTTTAGAGGTTTTCTAAGGCTTTTGAAAATTCCTCAATTCAAATTTCATTTGAATCTAAACATGATGCTCACAAGGAAGCTAGCCTAGGTCAGACCAGAACTAGGGATGTGACAGTGCAACACGCGTAGCATCCCGGAGACGGTTCTCCTTGAGTAGCACAACGTCGTCACGCCAGTGCTGACCTTGCGCTACTTCATCATAGGCTAGCACTCGAGGGGACCCGTAAATGAGTTCCATGGGGATAACTGCTTCTACCCTGTAGACCAGGGAGAAGGAAGTCTGCCCGGTAGCTTGGTTAGGTGTCGTTCTAAGGGACCAGAGCACTATCGGTAGCTCCTCGATCCACCATGTGCCGTGCTTCTGCAGCGTATCGAAAGTTCTTGTCTTGAGTCCACGAAGCACTTCAGTGTTCACCCTCTTAGCTTGTCCATTGCTCCGGGGGTGTGCCACAAAAGCGAATGAGATCTTGCATCTGAGGGTATGAACGTATTGCATGAAGGCATGGCTCGTGAACTAGGTGCCATTGTCAGTGATGATCCTTGCTGGAACTCTGAAACGACACACCAATTCTTTCAAGAACTTGATAGCTGACTGAGCAGTCACCTTTCTCATGGCAGTCACTTCCGGCCACTTTGTAAACTTGTCGATGGCAACAAACAAGAATTCAAAGCCCCCGATTTCTCGGGGGAGGGGGCCGTGGATATCGAGCCCCCAGACCAAAAATGGCCATGATAAAGGGATTGTCTGAAGGGCTTGGGCAGGCAGGTGTGTTTTCTTGGAATGGAACTGGGAGGTGTGACAGCCTGATTTTTGGCCCTTTCTTTTTCTTTTGTTTTTCCGAGGTTTTTGCCTGAGTTTTCTTTTTCCGTGGCTTTGTGGTCTGGAAACTGAAGAAGATGCCCTCTTATTTGCTTCTAGAGTGCCTTGTCATTCCCAAATCCTTCCCTAGACCCTGTCATTTTCATCCTAGCCCAAATCCCAATATTCTTTTTATTGGGAATATTCCTTTTCTATAAAAGGAATAACTTAGATTGCCTTAACTTGTGAAGCAACCTATATTTCCCTCACTCCTAAAATTCCCAAATAATTCTCATAAATTGTTTGGGTCATATCTTGCTCAAATATGGCAAAACTTTGCATTGCCATGTTCAAAAATAATTCTCCAATATTCCCTTTTCTATTCCGCCCTGAATGGCACTATGTGAAGGAAGTGTCATATATATTTTTCCTAGTGGCTCCCAACCTTTTTGGGCATGTTTATATGTCCAAATAATTGCCTCAAGCACAAGTTCAAATTTATTTGCCTAGCCAATCTTCCTCAGTGAATTTTCAAAGTTTCTGTCAGACAGAAGGCTTTGTGAAGGAAGTACTAGCTAGGAGTATCCAAATGAGTTGAACTTTTGCACACTCCCTAATGTGCTCATAGTAACCCCCTCTACCCATTTGTAGCCCCATACAATCATCTATGTGAGCACATGAGCAAATCTTTGATTCTGGCAATATTTTCAGGTTGTGAAGCAAGTGTATTTTATATTGCTTCAAAAATCCTGATAAATTACCAGATCATTCTTATACCCATAAAACCTCTCTCCAAACAATTTGGCGTTGTTTAATTGATCCATTTGACCACAAATATTATTTCAAGTTTATGGACAGAAATGATGTTTGTGAAGCAAGTGCTATTTTGGCTTGTCCATTTAGCATGATCTTTTTACAGCATCTTAATATGTCCAAATTATCAAGCTTTGCCCAATCTGAGCTCAAGTTGACACTCCATGTGAGTGCACAATCATGATCTAGTTTCTGCACCATTTTGGTCAGTTGTGAAGCAACTGCAGTAAAACTTGGTCCATTTCCCCTCAAAACCTCCAGGATCATGTCCCTCCATAGCTAAACACTCCAGACAACTTATTTGGCTTCAAGCAAATTCCCTGTTGACCACCAGTGCACGGCTAATTTTACTGCAGTAAACTTCAGAGCTCCATTCCAACACAACCACAGTGCCTTAGATCAAGCCAATGACCCATTCATGCTCTATCTTGGAAGGACTATCAGCTAGACAACGTTTTGGGTGCTGTAGAGCATTTAATGCCATGGTTCACGCGGTGACTACGCATCTGGCATGCCTGTGCGCGCGCTCTGTGCGATGTGGCGTGTACAGAGAAACGTTTGTGCTTTGGCACCACTCCCCTAGTCGTCTTAGAGCCCGTGAGCATGTCTAGTGGCTGCATCTCGCCGTCGCCGTTTCTATGGACCCCTCTCCCCCTCCGGAAGCTTCCTCACTGACGCAAACCGCCCCGCGCCCACAGACGTACAGTGGCGGTTTGGATTTGTTCGTTGTCGTCGCCATCTTCCCCGTGCTCCTTTGGCCTCCTCCTCCCCGTGAGCTCCTCCTTGTGCCTCGTCGTTGCCTTCCCCCGAGCCCATGCGTGAGCACATGCGTCCGCGGCGCCGGACGCATATCCACGGTGACGCCAGCTCGGCCTCTTCACCCCGCACCTATATAAGCCCACCTCGAGGCCTCTCGACCTCACCACTAGCCTCGCCTCTCTCCCAGCTCCCTCCCCGTCCACTTGCTCGAGCTCCAGGAGCTCTCTGTGCCCCCATGGCCGCCATGGCCGCCGCCTCTGCCCTTCCTTGATTTGGTCGAACCCAGCCCGTTCGTTCTGTTCCACCACCACCGTAGGAGTCCCCTCGACCCCCTGACCCTCCCCACCTACTTGACCCTCGCCGGAGTGCCCCGCAGCCCCGTAGCCCAACCACACCCGAGGCCATCTCCGGCGGAGTCCACACCCTAGTCGCTCCGGTCCTCCTCGGCGTCCGTGTCCCTGCTGAATGGATCCGCCTCATCCTGTTGAGCTCGTCGCTAGGTCACGCGCCCTGTATGGTGGCCGGGATCGCCGGCGAGCCTCGTCGGGGTGAGCTCCCCTGCTCGGCGCGATGCGTCCAGGCAGGAGGAAGAAGGAGGCCAGGAGGAGAGAGGGAGTGGATAAGGTGGGACCCACCTATCAGCCACACACGAGCCGGCCCCGCGTTGACCCAGGTACACTAATGTGGATAAGTGAAGGCGTAATCCGCTGATTACGTCTTCACTTTCCGAAAGCGTATTTCTCTATTACGCATTCTGTTTTTCGGTTCAGGCCCTGTTTGAAAATATTTTCATTACAGATGGGTCCCTGGCAGAAAACACTCCATAACTTTTTAACCGTAGCTCCAAATGAGGTGATTCCAAAGCCTACTTCTTTGTTTCGTCGAGCCCATTCTGTTGGATTCATTTTCACTATGTTTGACACTATGAAAATGACCTTTTTGCCCTTGCACGTAAACATCCCCTTTGAGAGAGAACTGTTTTCGGCAAATCTTACCGCGGCTTCACCACACTTCTTCCTGGTGATTTCTTCCATCCTAGGCAAATCACAATACCCACTTGCATGATAGTCATGCAGTAGCCATGGTTTTAAACTTGAATCTTTATTAAATGTTTGCTTGTTGAAAAGATGGTTATCGTTGTTCCGGTGATGTTTAGAGTTGCATGTTCACTTTTGTGCTATGTTGTCTTGTACTCTGTTATCATGTTCTCCCTGCTAGTATTTCCTTTAATATGTTTATGGTTGCTAGTAGTACATGTTGATGTTGGTTATGTTCATGCTAGTCAGTATGCCATGCTCAGTGGATATGATTTATCGTTGATATGGTGGATAGTTATGTGATACCCTCATGATTATGTTGATATCATGTTCATGCATTTTATCATGGCTCAGCATATTTGCCTTCAAGTTTAACCAGATTAAATTGAACTTGAACAACTGTTGGCAGAGTCATGGTGCTGCTGAATCGGTGCTGACCAGTGCAACCACGCTTACCGGTATGGGACGGTCCTAATTGGGTCTATTGTCGTGCCTCTCGCCGGTGCCTCCAACGAGGGAAGGTTATGGACGTGTTGTACCCTGGCCCGGTAAGCAGGCATAACCTTGTGTGCCCGTTGTTGAGTTTTTTTGGATCCATGTCCCCATGTGGGATGGGCCACGACGATGGTCGTTGTGTCTTGAGGTATACACGGGTCCACCCATGACTTAGCCCAGTGGGGAGTGACTCGGAGTGGCCGGGAGAGTGTCATGGCAGTAGGACGGTTTTGTCGGAACGCCGTTGGTCCACCCGAATGGGAGTGCGAGACCATGGGTTACGTAGTGTGGGTACAGTGTACTAACCTCTACAGAGTGTATATTAAATCTATCGATAGCCGCGCCCGTGGATAAGGGCCCAGTTCGAAAGTAGGTCACACCATGAGTCAACAGTAATAAGAATAACTTGATTAATGACAACCCGTGGTTGTGATTGCCGTAAGGATCACGGGCCAAGTGTTGTGGTGGTTGTGATTGCCGTAAGGATCACGGGCCATTTATTGGTCGGGTTGTGATTGCCGTAAGGATCACAGGCCATTTATTGGTAGGGTTGTGATCGCCGTAAGGATCATGAGCCATTTATTGGTCGGGTTGTGATCGTCGTAAGGATCACGGGCCATTTATTGGTTGTGGTTGTGATCGCAGTAAGGATCACGGTGGTATCAAGGATACTGAGTTGTTGTATATTCGTGATGTTGTGCGAGAATCGTGGGTAAAGATCAAGATCCTTGTGGTCATTTACTAATCGCTACGGTATTGTTTATACCAAGCTTGATTTGATCCTGAGATGATCGTGTGATGTCCGAGGTTGGTAAGTGATGCATGTGATGGTTACCAAGTAACCCGAGCGGAATAAGTGGTGCATATAGTGTCATCATGTTGCATGCTAGTATTGTTGGATTAATATGTTCATGTCATGTTCACGTTGATGCCATGTTGCTATGATGTTAATTTCTGCTTAACCTATATTTGCCATGTTGTTGTTTGTCTTGAATGCTTCTGGATTATTGTGAGCTTGCATTCAATGTACTGGCCTGGCGTGTCATGCCAGTTTGCAGGTCATGCCAGATTTGATTGCTTGCTTGTCGTGGTTTCCGTTTATGCGAGCTAGGATAAGCGTTCCAGCCAGAGTCCCTGTGGAGTGGAGTTCACCATTGTCGTCGTTGTTCCACTGCTAGAGTTCTTCCGCTGCATCGTGTTGTTCTGCTGCTTGCATAGAGCAATAGTGGCAGGCGTAGTGTCGCCATGCCGATGTAACCCTTGTACCCAAATAGATTGTAATAAAGAGCTAGTTTGTTCTATGCTAAGCAGTGCCGTATTCCAGAAGACTTCATCTTGATCTCTGGGCTAGAATACAGCGCGTTCCAGTTTTCTCTGAGTCGGGGTGCCACAGCAGGCTTCACATGTCGTGACGAGTTGGACTGCATCTTGGAGGGCTGTGGGCCAATAGAATCCCTGCCGGAATGCTATCCCAACTAATGCCCTTTATCTAATGTGCGAGCCGCAAATTCCTCTGTGAATCTCAGCCAGTAGTTCCTTTCCATCCTCCCGGCAGACACGCTTCAATTTCACACCGTTGGGCCTCCTTCTATACAGAGTGTCATCGACAAAATGATACATACTGGCCCTCTAGGCTACTTTCTCAGCTTCATCTTGGTTGCCAAGGAGTTTTCCAGTTTGGAGGAAGTGGACAATGTGCCTTGCCCAAGTTGGAGCCTGGGGCTCGGCAACAAGGACCAGCAGCAACTCCTCTGCTGCGGGAGCACTGTCGGTGTACAGAAGTAGGGGCTCTACTTTGCACCCCTTTACCTGTGCACGGGCAGTCAGAGCTGCGCCTGTGACCACACTCAGCAGGGCAAGGGAGGGAAGCCTAAGCCACAAGACGATCAAGCAACGCCAAGACAGAAACGCGGAGAGCAAGAGGGCGAGGTGGGCTCCCCTGGCAAGACCCTTGCCGGGGCGGCCTCCACAGCCCCGGCAAGAGACTTGCTGGGGCAACCTGCCCAACACCAACAAAGCGTGCCACCCTTGATCTTGAGCTTTCGAACATCACCGTCGACATTGGAACCAAGGCTCGGGAGGCACCTCCATGGTAGCATGCAGATCTTTGTGAAGATCATTGACACACAAAGTCAGGTGAGGACTAGAAGACGAGACCCCCGGCAACATCCTTGCCAGGGACGACCGTGGTGCCGCGGCAAGACCCTTGTCGGGGCCCCCGGCAAGACCCTTGCCGAAGACATCAGCAGGGCCGCGGCCAGGCCCGCGCGTGCCAAGATCCCATTGCCGTTCCCATGCAGCTGTCGGCCCAGCCAGCCAGGCGAGCACCTGCGTGGTAACGCATGGTCCCAAGGCCAACTCAGCAAGCACCTGCATGGTGGCATGCAGATCTTCATGAAGATGCTGCTACCGCGCCACCTCGGCAGCCTGCCAGCCTACATGGTGCTGACCGCCTCGCTGGCCTGGGCGCGTGTCGAAGTAGGGTGAGGCGGCAATAAAGCAAGGGGACGCCTTAGAGGCGCATTTAATGCGTCTTGTCCCATAATGACAAGCGAAAAGCTTGTACATTGTACCTTTTCCACCTCATGTGTGCCACTGTGATGCCTCCTTTGACAATAAAAGGAGGCCCGAGGCATACTGGAGGGGGATTCGGCTCTTTGGGCAAGTGACGCTCGATAGCTAGTTCAAGAACACTGATATACACACCAAAGCAGGACTAGGATATTACGCGGTCTCCACGGCCCAAACCTGGGTAAACAATCTTTGTGCTGGCTCTTAGACCTACTCTTCTCACAACCCCGCGCCCGCCGACCATAGTAGGGATCCCGTTGATCTCATAGGTGTCATTCCCACCGACATCTTTGGCGCGCCAGGTAGGCGGCGTAGTCATGAGAATCTGGTCTAGCAGCTAGTTTAGCAGCTTTTCGTCGCCATGGCTCCCAAGAGGAAGACAACGACGGCAATCGGGTCATCCGGGGCCGGATTGCCCGTACCAGTGCGGGATATTAGCGGGCCGGTCACGGACAAAACCCGAGATGCGACCCATGAACACCCACATCACCTTGGCAGTCCAGACCTGGCGAGCGGCATCGTTCGCACGCAAGACGACGGGCCGCACGCCGCAAATTCCCAAGACAGAGTTGGCCCCCCCCCGCAGGCGGCGTGGGGCCCTCTAAAGGCGGCGCCATTCCACCCACCGGCGGTGTGGCGACCTCCAAGACGCCCGCGCCGGTGCCCACGACACGCTCTTCCCAAGTCATGTGCGACGAGCAGCGTCGCCACGCTGGTGACCCCAGGCGCCGACCTGGGAAGAGTCCAGAGCATCCCCAGACGAAGGAGGTCAGCATGCATGCCAAAGTACCGGCAAAAATGGTGTACCGCCGCGAAGCCGTGATAGAGCTCCTTCTAACGTGGTTAGAAGTCAAAGCGCGTCACGATTCACGCAGCTCCCGCCACCGCCCACGCCAGCGGAAGCTCTTGTGCGCGCGCAGTTGCTCCTTGACTTTCCTCCTGCTGCGGAGAAGCTCGACGAGTGGAGAGCCACCGTTTGGAGCCTCGTCGGCATCGCCAACAAAGATGAGCTGCGACCAGCGGGGCCCATAGGCCGCCGCTCCATCGAGCCACCGCATGCAAGCGGTGGAAGGGCTGGTGGTGATGCAGCCACGGTGCACTCTCCTCCCCCACGCCAGCCACCGCGGGTGTCAATCCGTCGTGATGACGCTTGTGATAACATTTCCATAGCATCGTCCGACCCACGGACCAACCGCAATCAGCGCCAAGTTTTTCGGGAGAGAGCCCTTGAAGATGCTCGAACCACCATCGACCGACGGTGCGACGCGTGCCACCAGTCAGATAGGCGGGTAGGGCCCACTATGGACCACCCGGCTGCGGGAGGCTATGGGGGCCTACCTTACGAGGTGGGTTGCCCAGCCTTTACCCGTGAGCTGCGGCAGTTCTAGTGGCCCTCCCACCACACATTCAAACCAGACGTTGGCGAGAAGTACAACAGCAAGACTCACCCCTCGGAGTTCCTCAGCATCTACACCATCGCGATGCAGGCTGCTGGAGCCCGCGACGACAAGGTGCTTGCCAATTACTTCCCGTTGGCGCTCAAGCCCAATGTCATGTCATGGTTGATGCACTTGCCAGCGGATTCCATTTCTTCCTGGTCGGATCTGTGCCATGAGTTTATTGGCGCCTTCACTGGAGGCCATCAAGCTCATGGCCAGGCAAGCGATTTGCATATCATTCCCTAGAAGGAAGGTGAAAACCTGCGCAAGTAAATCCAGAGGTTCAGCCGGGTGCAGTACAACATCCCAGACCTTCACCCTGCCGCCGTGATCAGCGCATTCCATCAGAATGTGCGTAACCGCAAGATGCGTGAGGAGCTGGCGATGAACAAGGTCAAGGATGTGGCCGAACTTTATGCTATGACCGATAGGTGCACTCAGGCTGAAGAGGGGAGGAAGTACCCCGGCGAGGACGCCGGGGCAGAAACTGACTCCACGGACGACGACGCCGCTGCCCTGGCGAAGAAGGGTCAGCGCCGTAACAGAAAGCGCAAGGGCAAGACTGTGCTTGCCGTCGAGGGGTCCGATGACACCGGCATTGCCAAGAAGGCCAAGGCGAGCGACCCCGGCAAGGAAGTTGTCGGGTGTGCCGCCTGCCGGGCCTTGGCGGCTGTCGGCAAGCCGGGAAGCTCCGACAAGCAGTATTGCAAGATCCACCACACCAAGGGCCACGACCTCCAAAACTACCGACAAGTTGAGCTGCTATTGAAAAACAAAAGGCTGAATACAAGAGGCGGGACAAGGAGAAGGGCCAGGACGGTGCCGAAGGATCCGGCAAGAAGCATGGCGGCCAAGGAGGCCGCCGCGGCAAGGACAACGAACAAGAGAGGCCCGCCTGGGGCCGCAACAAGAAGCAGGAAGACGATGATCATGACGGGGACGACGAGTCCGGCGACCATGAGTTTCAGAAAGCTACAAAGGCAATGTGCGTCGATGGTGGCGCCCCGCTGCACACCTCTCACCACCAACTCAAGCAATGGGCGCGTGAGATCACAGCGGTGGAGCCGTCACTCGGCGCACGGAGGCCATTGAAGTGGTCCAGTATGCCTATCATCTTTGGCATCAAGGACCACCCAGATCGCACAACTGCGGTCGGGTGCTTGCCGTTGTTGGTTTTGCCAACGATCCGCAACCTCAAGGTGATGAAGATGATAGTTGATGGCAGGGCCGGTCTGAACTTGATCTCGCCTGTCGTGGTCAAGAGGCTGCAGATTCTTGATGGAGACCTCGAAGAGACGGGCACATTTCAAGGGGTCAACCCAGGAAGGAGTCAGCCGAAGGGCAAGGTCACACTGCCGTGACGTTTGGAGGCAAGTTGAACTACAGGATGGAGAGGATTGTCTTCGACGTGGCCGAGATCCCCTTGCCCTACAACGGGATCCTCGGTCGCGCGGCACTGCCCAAGTTCATGGCGGCGTCACATTACGCCTACAACACGCTGAAGATGACTGGGCCGATGAACATCATCACCGTCCCCTCCGATAAGAAGAATGCACTAATCTGCACTGACAAACTCTACCGGGAAGCAGTTGCAGCAGCTGCCACCAAGGCACTTGCTCCTGCCACTGAAGCCCCGGGGGGGAGAAGACTGGCAAGACCTCTCGCACCCACTCCGGCAAGCGCACCTCTCCGGAGTGTTGTGCTCCCGTCGAGGACGTGCCAGAGAGCTCCACCGGCAAGAGGAAGAAATCCAGAGCTGCACTGCCAGAGACCAAGAAGGTGTCCGTCAAGGAGGACGGCACGGGAGGGGATTTCACCATAAGCGCCACCCTCGATAGCAAATAGGAAGGCAAGCTTGTCACTTTCCTATGGGCGAATGTCGATGTGTTTGCATGGTAGGCATCCGATATTCCCGGCGTTCCCAGGGAAGTGATTGAGCACCATCTTGCTGTCTGTCCTCATGCACGACCCGTCAAGTAGAAGGTTGGGAAGCAAGCTCTGGAGAGGCAAGAGTTCATCATGGAAGAGATCAGAAAGCTAAAAGCAGCAGGCCTGGTGAGAGGAGTGCTCCATCCGACGTGGTTGGCCAATCTGGTGGTTGTGTGTAAGGCAAACGGGAAGTGGAGGCTGTGTATTGATTACACAGATATCAATAAAGCTTGTCCAAAAGACCCTTTCCCATTGCCGCGCATCGACTAGATTGTTGACTCCACAGCCCGGTGTGACCTGCTATCATTCCTCGACGCCTACTCAGGCTACCATCAGATTTTTATGACAAGAGAAGATGAAGAGAAGACAACATTCATCACCCCATGCGGTACGTATTGCTTTTTACGAATGCCTTTTGGGTTGAAGAGTGCTGGCTCGACCTTTGCAAGAGCCGTCCAAATTGGTTTTGAGCCCCAGCTACATAGAAATATGGAAGCTTATATGGATGACATAGTGGTCAAAACCAAGGACAAGGCGACGCTTGTGCAAGATTTGGAAGAGACATTTGCAAATTTGCGCAAGATCAACCTCAAGCTGAACCCTGAGAAGTGTGTCTTCGGCATCCCGTCCGGCAAGTTTCTCGGGTTCTTTGTGTCGCAATGTGGGATTGGGGCGAACCCGGACAAGATTAAGGCCATTGAGCAGATTGAGGCACCTAAGCGGATCAAGGATGTGCGACGGCTAACTGGTTGCGTCGCCGCCATGAGCAGATTCATCTCCAAGTCCGCTGAGCGGGCCCAATGGAGTGGACCCCGGAGGCCGAGGCAACGCTACAGGATTTAAAGAAGTACCTCCCCTCCATGCCAATACTGGTTGCGCCTAAGCCACAAGAGGCGCTGCTGCTGTATCTAGCAGCGACGAATCAAGTGGTTAGCGCCGCACTGGTGGCGCAGAGGGAGGTCAACAAAGGGACAACAGCAACGACAGAGTTGGCGGATGGCGAGCCAGAACTCCCCCTGGCAAGGCCTGGTCCCGGCAAGGTCTGACACCAGCGCGACAGGGCCCACGCAACCAGGTGAAGTGGTGCAAAAGAAGAAGATGATGCAGCACCCGGTGTACTTCGTCAGCTCCCTCTTGCAGGGGGCTAGGTCGAGGTACTCCGGTGTGCAGAAATTGCTCTCCGGCCTCCTTATGGCCTCGAGGAAGCTGCGTCATTACTTCCAAGCGCACGAGATCACCGTCGTCACCCGCCTCCCGTTGCAACGGGTACTGCATAACTCAGATGCAATGGGAAGGATTGTGGAATGGGCCTTGGAGCTGTCGAGTTTTGGTTTGAAGTTCGAAAGCACCTCGACGATTCAGAGCAGAATCTTGGCGGAGTTCATTGCAGAATGGACCTCAACGCCCGATGAAGAGATCCAGGAGACCACTCTTCTCGGCAAGGAAACAAGTCGCAACTGGGTTATGTACTTTGACAGGGCTTTTTCGCTACAAGGCGCCGGTGCTAGTGTGCTGCTCATCGCACCCACCAAAGAGCACGTCAAGTACGTGATCCAAATGCACTTTCCCAGGGAGATGTCAATGAACAACACTGCTGAATATGAGGGATTGCTTGCTGGTCTCAGGATCGCGGCAGACCTCGGGTCAAGAAGCTCATCATCAGGGGTGATTCACAACTTGTCGTCAGGCAGGTCGACAAGGATTATCAAATCCCATTGATGGAAGCCTACGTGGATGAGGTTGTCAGGACCCCGACTCGATGTCACATCGATCTAGCTGGTAAAACCTCATATCACTTTGCGGCCTCACGCACGGTATCCCCACGGGTGTCGTCTTACCTTTTCCCGGGACCGTTTGCGCCTTTTGGCTCACGTATATGATAGTGTCGCTAGCATCCATATGATAAAGAGCCCGGGCTGACATGACTAGTCGTAAACCCAAAGTGGCACAGACTTACAGGGACAGGCATCCATGACCCAGCTTCGAACGTGTCGGTCATCAGCAAGTGGGTCCGGGCTGTAGCACTGGGCTAGCAGGACTCCGGTAAACCGGGCTGTAGCGGGCTAACAGGACTCCGGTACTCAAAGCGTGACATTTCCCCGAAGGGACAGACACAGGAACGAAGAAGGACACATGCCGGCCAGCCTAAGTGTTCCAGAGCAGTAGCAAGCTACCATGGCTCAGCGGTAACACTAGGAGACATTTCCCGGTAAGAGAGGCTACTAAAGATAAACAACTAGATAGTCAGATCCCACACATACCAAGCATTTCAATCATACACACAATATGCTCGATATGTGCAAATACAACGAAGCATCACAACATGACTCTATGACACAAGTACTTTATTTAAGGCTCAGGGAGCCATACATATCATACACACAGGTACGGGTCTCACGACCCAACATACAAATCATACAGTCATACAAGCCAACAGCGGAAGTACTTTGTCTGGGTACAGACAACTAGTAAAATAAAAGAGGCTTGGAAAGCCTAGCTATACTACGTGGTCCATCACAAGCTCAGGGTCACCACCTGGGTCTTTAGCCTACTCGTTGATGTCAACGTCTACATAGAACCCATCAGAAGGGGTTGCAGCGTCTTCTGTAAAAAATGTAGATTATAGCAACATGAGTACAAAGGTACTCAGCAAGACTTACATCAGATCCTACATACATGCATAGTATCAAGAAGGGTTGGTGGAGTTATTGCAGCAAGCCAGCTTTGACTCTTGGCTAGGCTATCCTACGATACTCCAACTTGAAATAGTTTTGCGCACACGAGTCCACTACTCACCACTTCAATACACTACCGAGGATCCACCTCCGTCTTCCTACGGAAGAGCCATCCTCGGCACTCACACTTATCTTGAGGCTTTTAGTAGTTTCCATTTACTTGTCTATGAACTGTATAGGCAACCAAGTAGTCCTTTACCGCGGACGCGGCTATTCGAATAGATTATGATAACCCTGCAGGGGTGTACTTCTTCATACATGTTTCCACCACTTAGCGTCTGCACACGACATGTGCTCGGCAGACTTCAAGCGAAAGCCGACGTGGGTGTAGACCACGACCTACCTAAACACTTAAGCCTCTAGTCCAGGTTTATCGCCTATTCAGGTTCCATCCGCAGGGAGTCCGGCCGAGGTTTCCCATACGGCCCCGAACGATGTGAACAGGGTTCCCGAGATACCTAACGGGTATTCGGTACACCGTGCCACGTACCTACCGCATCACAGCCCACCCCTACGGTCAGCGCTGTCCACGGCCTCCAGTAGGCTACAAACACCAGAAACTACTTGCAACTCCTGGACAGAGAGCTAGGGTGAATAAGAAGTCGAGCGGGGTCATATTTCAGGGCCCAATGCATGGTAGTAGCTGTATCTTAAATCACACATACAGATCTCAGTGCTTAAGGTCGGCTTCAATGAAACAACCCACCATGTACTCCTACATGGCCTCTCATCGATACCTTTACCAAATCGTGTTCACCACACCACTCTCATTACCGACATAATCATTTCACTCTAGCCCATCACCCAGATGAACCAGACCTGACACGACTCTAAGCATAGCAGGCATAGCAAGGTAGGAACAACACATACATATGGCTCAATCAACTCCTACACATGCTAGTGGGTTTCATCTAGTTACTGTGGCAATGACAGGTCATGCAGAGGAAATGGGTTCAACTACCGTAGCACACAGCAGTTTGAATCGCGTTGTCTTAATGCAGTAAAAGAGAGCAGGAGCGAGAACATGGGATTGTATTGATATGATCAAATGGTTGGTTGCTTGCCTGATGGTTCGTTGCACGGATACGGTTCTTCGTTAGGGTAATCACGGTACTCCTCGGGGACAGATCCTGTCGCAAAGGACATCGATACACAAACATCACCAAACAATATGCAACAATATGATGCATGCATGAAACATGGCAATATGAGTGTGTTGGGCTAATGCAACTAAAACCAGAAGGGTTTGAACAAATTTGAATCAAAGATTCAGATTTCAAATTCAAATATGGCCTTTTAAAGTGCCTTTTCTTGTTCTGATTAAAACATCAACTTAACTTGTTTGATCATGCATGAAAATGGTACAGATGGATAGATTGGATTTTTCTGATCATTTTTCATATATAATTTGTCCAATTTGGAGTTACAGAATAAAAGTTATGAATTTTTGAAGTTTAAATAATATTCTGGAATTTCCTGATTTAATTTAAATCCAGAAATTCAATTACTGCGTCAGCCTGACGTCAGTGTGACGTCAGCAGGTCAACGGAACTGGTCCAGGTCAAACCTGACAGTGGGTCCCGCATGTCAGGGTGATTATTTTAATTAAAACTTAATTAAAACTAATCCTGTTTAATTAACAGGGCTGGGCCCCACCTGTCATTGACTCAGGGGAGTCAACCAGGGCCCACCCGTGGTCAAAGTCAGTGTCGGCTGCCGGCGTTTAGTCGCCGGCGAGCCCGACGCGGCGGCGGAAGTGATTTTGGTCGTTTCGGCCACCAAATGGATCGCGGAGGCCACCGGAGTGGAGCTGAGGACAACCCGCAGCTCTTGGCGGAGCCCGTTGGGGTCGGGGTGGCCGGAGTCGACGGCGGCGAGCTCGGCTGCGGCCGCCGGGGTTCGGTCGTGCACGGGAACGGTGCTGGAGCTCGAAGTCGAGCAAGGCGAGGCGCTAGGGATGCTCTACGGGGTTCTGTGAACCCGTTGGACTCGCCGGGGTGACCAAATGGTCACCGGAGCTGCGTCGACGGCGAGCTCGGCGACGGCGGAGGTTCGGCCGTGGTGGGGAGGAAGCTACGGTGAGGGAACGAGGGGAAGGAGAGGGGGAAACGGTGGCGTAGCTCACCGCGGTTGCAGTGGGCGTCGAAGCGGGCTCGGGGACGCGCTGGAGACGGCGAATTCGACGGCGGCGGTGGTCGGAGCCCGAAGAGGGGAACGGCGACGTGGCGGCGATGCAGGGCTTCCGGGGAGCTGTGGAGCGGTGGGGAGGAAGAGGGAGTTGTGGCGGAGCTTCTGAGCTAGTCGGGGGAGCGAGGGGTGGTCGGAGACGGTGGCTATGGCGAACGGCGGCGACGGTGGTGTTCGGTCGGGCGGGGGAGAGAGCGAGGGAGAGCCGGGGGAGAGTGAATGGGGTGTCGGCGAGGTCGGGGCGACGACCAGAAGACGATCCACGCGGCGCAACGGCGACCAGGGCGATGCAGAGAGGCTGGGTGGTGCGTGGCGAGCTCGGGCGCGCCATGCTCACCTCCCTGCCTGCTCTGGCAAGGGGAAGCAGCTGGCTGGCACGGGCCAGCACAGTGCTGGGCCGGCTGGGCTGGGCAGGTAGGTCCAGGTAAGTCTACTCCTTTTATTTATTTTTCTGTTTTCTGTTTTTATTTAATATATCTGCAACTTTGTTGAATTAAATAAAATACCTAGGCAACTCCAAAAATCACCAAACTACTCCTGGTCCATAGTTGGATTATTTCCAACATGAAACATTTTAGTTTGGAGATATTTGAGCATTTAAATATTTTATATAATTTTAAATGCCCAAATTCAAATACTTATGACTTAATTCAAAAACCCTAGGATGGCCTAGGAAAATGTGCACCACTTTTGGCAGAGGTTCTGAACCAAGGCAAAAATGATGGGCATTTTAGAAGGGCATTTCAGGTTCATTGAAAAATTATTTTAGTAACCCTAGTTGGTTTCAGAGGGGACTGGGGGTTCTGTCATCCCCATTTCAAGTTTCTGATGAAAGAGTAAACATGATGCAACACTCTAATGCATGACTAGCTAGGGTGTGACAACTCACCCCCACTCAAAAGAATCTCGTCCCGAGATTTGGGTTCCTCCGAGAAGAAGGCGGGATACTCGAGTCGAAGACGATCCTCCCTTTCCCAAGTTGCTTCATCCTCAGAATGGTGCGACCATTGAACCTTGAGAAACTTGATATTATGACGTCGCGTGGTACGTTCGGCTTGATCGAGGATACGAATGGGGTACTCTCGATATGTAAGATTATCTTGGAGATCAAGCGTTTCGTGGTCCACTTCACGGATAGGATCCGAGAAGCAACGCCTGAGTTGAGAAACGTGGAAGACATCGTGAACTCTGGAGAGATGCGGAGGTAGTTCCAACTGGTAGGCAACTTCTCCTCGTTTGGCAAGAATGCGAAAAGGTCCAATGTAACGAGGAGCCAATTTGCCTTTGATACCGAAACGATGGGTTCCCTTCAGAGGGGTGACCCGAAGATAAGCCTTCTCGTCAACCTCGAAAGTCATAGCCTTATGTTTTCGGTCATATTGACTCTTTTGACGAGATTGGGCTGTTTTCAACTTTTCACGAACGATACGAACTTGTTCTTCTGCTTCCTGAATCATATCCGGGCCAAAGAATTGTCTTTCCCCGGTCTCTGACCAGTTAAGGGGTGTTCGACATCGTCGTCCATAGAGAACTTCAAAAGGGGCTTTACCCAAGCTAGATTGATAGCTGTTGTTGTAAGCGAATTCGGCAAATGGAAGGCACTTCTCCCAGTCCATTCCGAAAGAGATAACGGAGGCTCGAAGCATGTCTTCTAGAATCTGATTGACGCGTTCCACTTGACCACTCGACTGAGGGTGGAAAGCGGTGCTAAAGGAGAGACGGGTTCCCATAGCATTTTGGAAACTTTCCCAAAATCGAGAGGTGAAAAGACTTCCTCGATCCGAGTTAATTTCCAAAGGAACACCATGGAGAGACACTATTCGGGAGATGTATAAGTCTGCCAGCTGACTAGCGGTTATACTCTCACGAACAGGTAAGAAATGAGCTACTTTGGAAAGACGATCGACCACGACGAAGATAGCATTATTCCCTCTCTTGGTCCTGGGAAAACCGGTAATGAAATCCATACTAATTTTATCCCATTTCCATTCAGGGATAGCTAAGGGTTGAAGGGTGCCAGCAGGCCGTTGATGCTCTGCTTTTACACGACGACAGACGTCGCAATTTGCAATAAACTGAGCAATTTCTCTCTTCATCCTAGTCCACCAGAACCTCTGGCGTAGGTCCTGATACATCTTAGTACTACCGGGATGAATGGTGAGAGGAGATTCATGAGCCTCCTTAAGGATCAACTGCCGTAGATGCTGGTTCTTGGGAACCACTAGACGGTTCTCAAAGTACACAACACCATGATCATTTGTGGAGAAACAACTAGCACCTCCGCTAGCAATGTTCTCTTTGATTTCAGATATTCCCTTATCTCGCTTTTGGGCAGCGATAATTTGATCCGTAAGAGTAGGTTTTGCTACCAAGGTGGAGAGAAAACCTTGGGGTACAATGTGAAGGTTAAGCTTCCGAAATTCATCATGGAGAAGCGGTTGACTTTGTTGTAACATCAGGTTGTTACAATAAGATTTACGACTTAACGCATCAGCCATGACGTTGGCTTTCCCTGGGGTATAGGTTATTCCTAAGTCGAAGTCTGTGATCAATTCAACCCAACGTCTTTGCCTGAGATTCAGATCCGGTTGGGTGAAGATGTACTTCAGGCTTTGGTGATCAGTGAATATTTCGCAACGATTACCGAGGAGGTAATGTCGCCAGGTCTTAAGTGCATAGACTACGGCTGCAAGCTCTAGATCATGAGTAGGATAATTTTCCTCATGTGGGTGCAATTGCCGTGAAGCGTAAGCAATTACGTGTCGATCTTGCATGAGAATGCAACCTAGTCCTTGTCGCGAGGCGTCGCAGTAGATAACGAAGTCCTTGGAGAAGTCTGGCGGTACCAGTACGGGAGCAGAAGTCAGGCGTCTTTTCAGTTCCTGAAAGCTGTGCTCACATTGTGGAGTCCATTCGAACTTCTTATCTTTCTTGAGGAGTTCGGTTAGAGGTTTAGCAACTTTGGAGAAGTTCTCGACAAAGCGACGGCAATAGCTCGCTAAGCCTAGAAAACTCCGAACTTGCTTGACCGATTCGGGTGGAGTCCAATCAAGGACGGCTTGAACTCGCTCAGGGTTAACAGCAATACCTTTACCAGATATTACATGACCCAGATAGGTCACTTCTGATAACCAGAATTCACATTTAGAAAATTTGGCATAAAGGCGATGCTCTCGAAGTTTCTTCAACACTAGCCTTAAATGTTCGGCATGTTCTTCCTCGTTCTTGGAGTAGATGAGTATATCATCGAGATAAACTACGACGAATTTGTCCAAATACTCCATGAAGATTGAGTTCATTAACCGAGAAAAGGTGGCTGGAGCGTTGGTTAAACCGAAGGACATGACGGTGTACTCGTATTGGCCATAACGAGTAACAAAGGCCGTTTTAGGAATGTCCCCGTTTCTGATTTTGATTTGATGGTATCCCAACCTCAAATCCATCTTGGAGAAGACTGAGGATCCAGCGAGCTGATCATACAGATCGTTGATCCTGGGAAGCGGGTATTTGTTCTTGATTGTGACCAAGTTGACAGGTCGGTAATCTACAACCATTCGGTCCGTACCATCCTTCTTCTTGACGAATAGGACGGGGCAAGCCCACGGAGATGAACTAGGGCGGATGAAACCCTTTTTCAAGGATTCATCGAGTTGTTTCTTAAGCTCGGCTAGTTCTAGGGGTGCCATCTTATAAGGTCTTCTAGCAATCGGAACGGTTCCGGGGATGAGGTCGATTACGAACTCAACATCCCTGTCAGGTGGAACACCTGGCAATTCCTCTGGAAAGACATCCGGGAAGTCACGGACTACCGGAACGTCCTCAAGGTCTGGCAAGGGGCTGGCGTTAAGAGAATATAATTGTCGCTTGGCTATTCGGGTCAAGACATTGACTATCTTCCCCGAAGGATGGGTGAGTTGAACAGTCCTAGAGAAGCAATCAATTTTGGCTTGATGAGCTGACATCCAGTCCATACCCAAAATGATATTAATATCTGAAGATTTAAGGGCTATCAAAGATGCGAGAAAAACAAGTCTGTCGACTTGGATTTCATTTCCATGGCTTACTCTAGAAGTTTGCCATTTGGATCCCGGAGTTTGAATTACCATAGAGGATGGCAAGTCACAGAATGCAACGTTATGCAAACGAGCATAATTTTCAGATATAAAAGAATGAGAGGCTCCTGTATCGAAAAGAACAGATGCCGGGTGGCAATTAACAAGAAGCGTACCGAGAACGACGTTGGGGTCCTCTTGAGCTTCTTCGGCAGAGATACAGTTGACATGGCCACGTGAAGCGGTGACCGGTTTAGCATGAAACACCTTCCCTGTCGGCTTGCCACGGCCAACAGCTTTAGCAGATTGATTGGGGTTGGTCTGGGGACACTCACGCATATAATGACCAGATTCCCCACACTTGAAACAAGTCACGGAACTGGTACGTGGAGGAACATTATTGGTTGGACCCCCATAAGGCTTGGCTGGGGCAGACTGTTGAACGGGGCGAGGCGCCTGGAAAGATGGCCTCGGTGTGAACCTGGGTGGCAGGGCGGTGTTGGGTACCCACACGCGGCGCTTCTGAGGACCAGCACCGGATGAGGAACCCATGTCACGACCATGCTTGCGTGTTGCGTCATAGTCAGTCTGACCAGTTTCAGCACTGATGGCTTTGTTGACAAGTTTCGAAAAGGATGTGCACTCATGCAGACGGAGGTCGCGGCGAAGCTCAGGACTAAGGCCCTTACGGAACCTTGCTTGCTTCTTGGCGTCAGTAGACACTTCCTCGGTTGCATATCGGGCGAGATTACCAAACTCCCTGCTATAGACATCCACAGAAAGTCGGCCTTGGGTGAAACTGCAAAATTCTTCACGCTTACGGTCCATGAGACCCTCCGGAATGTGATGTTCACGGAAAGCCTCGCTGAACTCAGCCCAAGTAGTGACATGGCCCGCTGGGCGCATAGCTCCATAATTTTCCCACCATAGACTGGCGGGGCCTTCAAGATGATATGCAGCAAAGGTGACCTTGTCAGCCTCCGCTACCAGCGCGGAACGCAGCTTGTGAGAGATACTGCGAAGCCAGTCATCAGCGTCGAGAGGCTCGACGGAGTGGTGGAACGTGGGTGGATGCAATTTGATAAAATCACTGAGTGACACCACGTTAGCCCTCTGATGGTGTGCTGTATTCTGTTCAATACGCTCCAACAAACGGTTTGTCTCCCGCTTGTTTCTCTCAGCTTCCATCATAACTTCGGCTAGTGAAGGAGGATGAGGCAGATTTTCATTCCTGGCTTCACTGCCTTCGGCCTGCTCTTGAGAAGCAGGGTTAGCGCGCGTGTTGACCATCCTAGGTAGACAAGACAATGATTTAGTCAGAATGATGAAATTCCGACATGGGATACATAATGTAAGAAATAACTCGGAATGCAAGATGATCATCCGTATGACATGGTAGATACAGAAACTGCTTCTTTATTCCATCGTCATACACACCATACAGGGTTTAGTACAAGACCAAACAAGTACTATTACGGTGAAAAGAGGATTACATCTCATCGGAGGCATTCCAAGCTCCTATACATTATTTTTCTACATCTCCGGAAAGAGTACAAACTAGGTCATATCCCACGAGTTACGCGGGACGATAGACGACACAGCTAGTGCGAACTAGTGATACTACCTACTACTCAGACCGATCCGTAGTAGTCCTCATAGAAGTCACCTCCATAGCCTGGAAGCTCAACATGTTCATCCGGAAACAGACGATCTCGCGGAGCTTGTGGACCATAGGGGCTAGGATGAGGTCTTGGACCAACAAACGGTGGCCTGCGGGGACCGCGAGGTGGGGTGATGCCTCCTACATCACGCCAAACCATCACGTCTGGCAGAGCAGATCTCACAGGATAGAGATCGCGCATATCTGAGAATCCAGCTTGCACCGCCGGTGCGAACCGAGTCAAAGTGGCCCAGTGGTCAGCACGGGTATTGAAGAGCTCTAACCTTAAGGCCCGATTTTCACGGTCCTTATCCTCGAGCATCTCAGCAGTGGTGCGAGTCCGTGAATCCTCCTGAGTGGAGTCAGCATAGATAGCCTGGAGATATCCTTGTGCTCCCGGAAGTGATCCTGGCATATACCGGAAATCAGAGTCCCGAAATAACCCAGATCTGACTCGCATAATGGTCATCATGGAGTAGGCGGCGTCCTGCACAGCCATCTCAATAGTAACCCCGAGTCCATAGGAACAGTGAAGAGGCTCGGTGGATCCAGGATAAGATGGAAATATCCTGACAGTGCAGAGATACTGGCTTTGATTGAAATCTCGGAATTGCTCTTCGACCGTGTACTCAGGATACCAGCGGTATCCAGCCTCAGCCATTACCCTGACCAACTTGGCAGTATGGCCGGGTACATCTAGGCATCGAGTCAGGCGAACCACTTGATTAAGGTCGCGAGTGGCCATCTGAAAGCATAATCATAATGCAAAGGCATTAGAATTTCTAGCAAAATTTCGGCAGCATAACAGCTGTAAATGCTCAAAAAGGATTTTGAGACATTTGACAAAGGATTTCGTACACACTCAGCATCATCATATCAAAGTTCTGAAACCATTCTAGCAACATAATGTGGTAGTAGAACTGAACTAGGCTTGTATCCATCAAACTTATAAGGTACTACTGATTAGAAACACGTGATCCTGATAGAGAGAATAGATCCTAATTCCTTAACCCCCGGTGGAAGAATGGACTGACTCAGATCAGAATGTCATAAGATATAAGGAGTAAAAAGAGCCTTACGTTCCATCCCACAAACAATTCCCCTACATATAACTAAAGAATTTCTAGACTCAACATCGACCAGTTTGGCTTGGAGAACCTACAGGCAGTCCGGCTCTGATGCCAACGCTGTCAGGACCCCGACTCGATGTCACATCGATCTAGCTGGTAACACCTCATATCACTTTGCGGCCTCACGCACGGTATCCCCACGGGTGTCGTCTTACCTTTTCCCGGGACCGTTTGCGCCTTTTGGCTCACGTATATGATAGTGTCGCTAGCATCCATATGATAAAGAGCCCGGGCTGACATGACTAGTCGTAAACCCAAAGTGGCACAGACTTACAGGGACAGGCATCCATGACCCAGCTTCGAACGTGTCGGTCATCAGCAAGTGGGTCCGGGCTGTAGCACTGGGCTAGCAGGACTCCGGTAAACCGGGCTGTAGCGGGCTAACAGGACTCCGGTACTCAAAGCGTGACATTTCCCCGAAGGGACAGACACAGGAACGAAGAAGGACACATGCCGGCCAGCCTAAGTGTTCCAGAGCAGTAGCAAGCTACCATGGCTCAGCGGTAACACTAGGAGACATTTCCCGGTAAGAGAGGCTACTAAAGATAAACAACTAGATAGTCAGATCCCACACATACCAAGCATTTCAATCATACACACAATATGCTCGATATGTGCAAATACAACGAAGCATCACAACATGACTCTATGACACAAGTACTTTATTTAAGGCTCAGGGAGCCATACATATCATACACACAGGTACGGGTCTCACGACCCAACATACAAATCATACAGTCATACAAGCCAACAGCGGAAGTACTTTGTCTGGGTACAGACAACTAGTAAAATAAAAGAGGCTTGGAAAGCCTAGCTATACTACGTGGTCCATCACAAGCTCAGGGTCACCACCTGGGTCTTTAGCCTACTCGTTGATGTCAACGTCTACATAGAACCCATCAGAAGGGGTTGCAGCGTCTTCTGTAAAAAATGTAGATTATAGCAACATGAGTACAAAGGTACTCAGCAAGACTTACATCAGATCCTACATACATGCATAGTATCAAGAAGGGTTGGTGGAGTTATTGCAGCAAGCCAGCTTTGACTCTTGGCTAGGCTATCCTACGATACTCCAACTTGAAATAGTTTTGCGCACACGAGTCCACTACTCACCACTTCAATACACTACCGAGGATCCACCTCCGTCTTCCTACGGAAGAGCCATCCTCGGCACTCACACTTATCTTGAGGCTTTTAGTAGTTTCCATTTACTTGTCTATGAACTGTATAGGCAACCAAGTAGTCCTTTACCGCGGACGCGGCTATTCGAATAGATTATGATAACCCTGCAGGGGTGTACTTCTTCATACATGTTTCCACCACTTAGCGTCTGCACACGACATGTGCTCGGCAGACTTCAAGCGAAAGCCGACGTGGGTGTAGACCACGACCTACCTAAACACTTAAGCCTCTAGTCCAGGTTTATCGCCTATTCAGGTTCCATCCGCAGGGAGTCCGGCCGAGGTTTCCCATACGGCCCCGAACGATGTGAACAGGGTTCCCGAGATACCTAACGGGTATTCGGTACACCGTGCCACGTACCTACCGCATCACAGCCCACCCCTACGGTCAGCGCTGTCCACGGCCTCCAGTAGGCTACAAACACCAGAAACTACTTGCAACTCCTGGACAGAGAGCTAGGGTGAATAAGAAGTCGAGCGGGGTCATATTTCAGGGCCCAATGCATGGTAGTAGCTGTATCTTAAATCACACATACAGATCTCAGTGCTTAAGGTCGGCTTCAATGAAACAACCCACCATGTACTCCTACATGGCCTCTCATCGATACCTTTACCAAATCGTGTTCACCACACCACTCTCATTACCGACATAATCATTTCACTCTAGCCCATCACCCAGATGAACCAGACCTGACACGACTCTAAGCATAGCAGGCATAGCAAGGTAGGAACAACACATACATATGGCTCAATCAACTCCTACACATGCTAGTGGGTTTCATCTAGTTACTGTGGCAATGACAGGTCATGCAGAGGAAATGGGTTCAACTACCGTAGCACACAGCAGTTTGAATCGCGTTGTCTTAATGCAGTAAAAGAGAGCAGGAGCGAGAACATGGGATTGTATTGATATGATCAAATGGTTGGTTGCTTGCCTGATGGTTCGTTGCACGGATACGGTTCTTCGTTAGGGTAATCACGGTACTCCTCGGGGACAGATCCTGTCGCAAAGGACATCGATACACAAACATCACCAAACAATATGCAACAATATGATGCATGCATGAAACATGGCAATATGAGTGTGTTGGGCTAATGCAACTAAAACCAGAAGGGTTTGAACAAATTTGAATCAAAGATTCAGATTTCAAATTCAAATATGGCCTTTTAAAGTGCCTTTTCTTGTTCTGATTAAAACATCAACTTAACTTGTTTGATCATGCATGAAAATGGTACAGATGGATAGATTGGATTTTTCTGATCATTTTTCATATATAATTTGTCCAATTTGGAGTTACAGAATAAAAGTTATGAATTTTTGAAGTTTAAATAATATTCTGGAATTTCCTGATTTAATTTAAATCCAGAAATTCAATTACTGCGTCAGCCTGACGTCAGTGTGACGTCAGCAGGTCAACGGAACTGGTCCAGGTCAAACCTGACAGTGGGTCCCGCATGTCAGGGTGATTATTTTAATTAAAACTTAATTAAAACTAATCCTGTTTAATTAACAGGGCTGGGCCCCACCTGTCATTGACTCAGGGGAGTCAACCAGGGCCCACCCGTGGTCAAAGTCAGTGTCGGCTGCCGGCGTTTAGTCGCCGGCGAGCCCGACGCGGCGGCGGAAGTGATTTTGGTCGTTTCGGCCACCAAATGGATCGCGGAGGCCACCGGAGTGGAGCTGAGGACAACCCGCAGCTCTTGGCGGAGCCCGTTGGGGTCGGGGTGGCCGGAGTCGACGGCGGCGAGCTCGGCTGCGGCCGCCGGGGTTCGGTCGTGCACGGGAACGGTGCTGGAGCTCGAAGTCGAGCAAGGCGAGGCGCTAGGGATGCTCTACGGGGTTCTGTGAACCCGTTGGACTCGCCGGGGTGACCAAATGGTCACCGGAGCTGCGTCGACGGCGAGCTCGGCGACGGCGGAGGTTCGGCCGTGGTGGGGAGGAAGCTACGGTGAGGGAACGAGGGGAAGGAGAGGGGGAAACGGTGGCGTAGCTCACCGCGGTTGCAGTGGGCGTCGAAGCGGGCTCGGGGACGCGCTGGAGACGGCGAATTCGACGGCGGCGGTGGTCGGAGCCCGAAGAGGGGAACGGCGACGTGGCGGCGATGCAGGGCTTCCGGGGAGCTGTGGAGCGGTGGGGAGGAAGAGGGAGTTGTGGCGGAGCTTCTGAGCTGGTCGGGGGAGCGAGGGGTGGTCGGAGACGGTGGCTATGGCGAACGGCGGCGACGGTGGTGTTCGGTCGGGCGGGGGAGAGAGCGAGGGAGAGCCGGGGGAGAGTGAATGGGGTGTCGGCGAGGTCGGGGCGACGACCAGAAGACGATCCACGCGGCGCAACGGCGACCAGGGCGATGCAGAGAGGCTGGGTGGTGCGTGGCGAGCTCGGGCGCGCCATGCTCACCTCCCTGCCTGCTCTGGCAAGGGGAAGCAGCTGGCTGGCACGGGCCAGCACAGTGCTGGGCCGGCTGGGCTGGGCAGGTAGGTCCAGGTAAGTCTACTCCTTTTATTTATTTTTCTGTTTTCTGTTTTTATTTAATATATCTGCAACTTTGTTGAATTAAATAAAATACCTAGGCAACTCCAAAAATCACCAAACTACTCCTGGTCCATAGTTGGATTATTTCCAACATGAAACATTTTAGTTTGGAGATATTTGAGCATTTAAATATTTTATATAATTTTAAATGCCCAAATTCAAATACTTATGACTTAATTCAAAAACCCTAGGATGGCCTAGGAAAATGTGCACCACTTTTGGCAGAGGTTCTGAACCAAGGCAAAAATGATGGGCATTTTAGAAGGGCATTTCAGGTTCATTGAAAAATTATTTTAGTAACCCTAGTTGGTTTCAGAGGGGACTGGGGGTTCTGTCATCCCCATTTCAAGTTTCTGATGAAAGAGTAAACATGATGCAACACTCTAATGCATGACTAGCTAGGGTGTGACAGAGGTGAGGAAACTAGAGGAGCGCTTTGACGGTATACAGGCATAGCATGTCCCCCGAGTGGAGAACGACATTGCCGACTACGTGTAGAAGCGCGCTGCCCTCAAGCTACCTGTGGAACCAGGTACTTTTGTGCTTCGGTTAACTCAACCGTCCGCTGAACCATCAATAGAGCAGAACAAGCAGAGGAAATCAGGCCCCGACAAGTACTTCCCCACCAAGCTCCCTGGAGCCGCTGGCGAAGATGTTGCCGTGGACGCCGAGCCTGCCATGGGGAACCGACTCCGATAGGGCGCCAAGCCCTGGCCGTAGAGGCGGCCGTCCCCACGACAGAGGAGATGCCTTTGGTCCTTGCCGTCGAGCCATAGGGTCCGGCATGGGCACAACATACCATCTGATTCCTCCAAACAGGGGAGCTTCCTGAGGAGCAGGTAGAAGCGGAGAAAGTAGCCTGTCGGTCTGCCTGTACTAGTTCATTGACAATGTTCTGTACAGAAAAAGACCAAAAGGAGTGAAATTGAAGTGCATTCCCCAGGAAGAAGGACTGGAGTTGTTGGCGGAGATACATGGAGGCATATGTGGCTCCCACATAGGGTCGAGGGCCCTTGCCGGCAAGGCTTTCTGGCAAGGTTTCTTCTGGCCCACTGCCCTCCAGGATGCGACGGCACTAGTAACCAAGTGTGAAGCGTGCCAGTTCCATTCAAAAAAGCTTCATCAGCCAGCTCAAGCCCTTCAAACAATCCCTCTCTCCTGGCCATTCTCGGTCTGGGGGCTCGACATACTGGGCCCCTTCCCCCGCGCCGTTAGGGGCTTTGAGTACTTGTACGTTGCGATCGACAAATTCACAAAGTGGCCGGAGGTGGAAGCGGTGAGGAAGGTGACAACACAATCAGCCGTCAAATTCTTCAAGGGGCTAGTTTGCCACTTTGGTGTGCCAGACAGAGTCATCACCGATAACGGCACGCAGTTCACAATCCACACCTTCAGGCAATACATTGAAGACCTCGACAACAAGGTCTGTTTCACTTTTGTGGCACACCCATGGAGCAACGGCCAAGTGAAGAGGGCAAATGCTGAAGTACTGCGAGGCCTGAGGGCAAAGACTTTTGACAGGCTGCACAAGAGCGGAAGGCGCTGGATTGATGAGTTGCCGGTGGTTCTTTGGTCGATCAGAACGACGCCAAATCGGGCCACTGGCCAGACGCCCTTTGCCCTCGTATACGGGGCAGAAGCAGTTCTCCCCACGGAACTCATATACGGGTCACCCCGAGTGCTCGCTTATGATGAGCTTGAGCAAGAGCAATTGCGGCAAGATGACGCGACGCTCCTCAAGGAAGATCGTCTTCGGGCGGCTGTGAGAGAAGCACGCTACCAGCAAGCCTTGCGCCGCTACCATAGCCTCAAGGTTCATGCCCGAAGCTTTGAGGAAGGCGACCTTGTTCTTCGGCGTGTATAGTCGGCCAAGAATTCCAACAAGTTGACGCCGAAGTGGGAAGGCCCTTATCGGGTAATACGATTCACCAGACCCGGCGGAGTCCGCCTGGAGACCGAATATGCCATTCCAGTGAGCAACTCCTGGAACATCGAGCATCTTCGTAAGTTTTACCCATAAGGCACGGCTGCTGGGCCCCCCAGCAAGCCACCTTCTGTACAAGCCTTGCCGGCAAGGCATGTAACCCTCTGTACAAAGCCAGGCACAGACCCTGAGCATAAATAAACGAAGCACTGGCGCCCTAAGTCATAGCATGCATGCTAGGTTGAGTCTCTCCCTCGGTTAGGGTTGATAGAGCTTAGCGGCGACTAACCCCTAGCATAGAGGTCAAGTCTGCGTCTCTCTGTTCCTTTCTATCCTCTTTGGTTCGCAGGGTACATGAATGTTTCTGCCGAGCTATGTGGAAGAAAGAGAACGAGCTGGCGCTCCGGCCCCGGCAAGCCAAGGTTGCCGGTGGCTGAAGACACAAGGGTCCACCCACGGCAAGCCAAGGTTGCCGGGGGCTGCAGATTCAGATAAGTCTCTTATCTCCTGTTATGCATTTCCGTATTGAATTGGGACGTATGAAACCTCATTTTATTCCAAGGCTGTCGTGCTCCTTTTTCCTACTACTCGAGAGTTGTTTCTTGGTTCGGAATTTGGTTGTAGCCACGGCGGCAAGGAAGCAAGCGTAGGGCCTAACTCTACTTTGCCCCTGCCTCCACCGAGAGCGTGAGTGTGGTCGAATGAAGTAAGGGAGCGGCAAGGCCTATTGCCGGGCAACGATGTTTATGTTAAAAATAACAAGGATTTGTTCCTTGGTATGGGCTTCGCTCACACACAAAGAACCCGGCAAGCACCCTTTTTCATTAATACGCCCCATACAGGTACAGTTCGTACGGAATGTAAACATGAGCAAGGGGATTGCAAGTTTTAAATTTAACCAAGGCCCGTAGGCTTACAAACTAAAAAGAGATAAGGTGCCCGTAATCCCTTTCTTGTCCCTCTCCTCAGGAAATGAAACAAGAAGGCAAGAGGGCAGAGGGAGCACCTAGGCGAGGTACGAGCAGCAGAAGGCGCCATGAGAACATGTCGGCAGCCGCCTAGGGGAGGGCTGGTGATGATGGTGCCGGGAGAAGAGCTGGAAGATGAGCAGCGGTCCGTCAATATGCTACGAAGGCGTCGGTGCCATCGTACTCCGACTTGATGGCCCACCACCCGCCTTCTTTGCCTTCTCCGGCCTTCCCACGCCAGCCGCCCAAGAAGGCGCCCCCGAGAAGTTCAAGGAGCCGGCTCCATCGGGAGAAGGGGCCCAGTGTAGATGCTGCTGCTGCCGGCACCGCCCGGGGACGGCGGGTCCGACACCCAGTCAGGCCCGTCATTGATACGTCTCCAACGTATCTACTTTTCCAAACACTTTTGCCCTTGTTCTGGACTCTAACTTGCATGATTTGAATGAAACTAACCCGGAATGACGCTATTTTTAGCAGAACTACCATGATGTTGTTTTATGTGTAGAAAAGAAAAGTTCTCGGAATGTCCTGGAAATCCACGAAGGCACTTTTTAGAATTAATAAGAATTTTTGGCGAAAGAATCAAGGCCAGGGAGCCCACGGGCTGTCCACGAGATAGGGGGGGCGCGCGCCCCTAGGGCGCGCCCTCCTATCTAGTGGGCCCCCTGGACACCTCCCGACCTCAACTCCAACTCCATATATACCGTCTCGGGGAGAAAAAAATCAGAAAGAAAGTTTCATCGCGTTTCACGAAACGGAGCCACCGCCAAGCCCTAATGTCTCTCGGGAGGGCTGATCTGGAGTCCGTTCGGGGCTCCGGAGAGGGGGATTCGTCGCCGTCGTCCTCATCAACCATCCTCCATCACCAATTTCATGATGCTCACCGCCGTGCGTGAGTAATTCCATCGTAGGCTTGCTGGACGGCGATGGGTTGGATGAGATTTACCAAGTAATCAAGTTAGTTTTGTTAGGGTTTGATCCCTAGTATCCACTATGTTCTGAGATTGATGTTGCTATGACTTTGCTATGCTTAATGCTTGTCACTAGGGCCCGAGTGCCATGATTTCAGATCTAAACCTATGATGTTTTCATGAATATATGTGTGTTCTTGATCCTATCTTGCAAGTCTATAGTCACCTATTATGTGTTATGATTCGACAACCCCGAAGTGACAATAATCGGGATACTTCTCGGTGATGACCATAGTTTGAGGAGTTCATGTATTCACTATGTGTTAATGCTTTGTTCTGGTTCTCTATTAAAAGGAGGCCTTAATATCCCTTAGTTTCCGTAAGGACCCCGCTGCAACGGGAGGGTAGGACAAAAGATGTCATACAAGTTCTTTTCCATAAGCACGTATGATTGTTTATGGAATACATGCCTACATTACATTGATGAATTGGAGCTAGTTCTATATCATTCTATGTTATAGCTATTGCATGAGGAATCGCATCCGGCATAATTATCCATCACTGACCATTGCCTACGAGCTTTTCACATATTGTTCTTCGCTTATTTACTTTTCCGTTGCTACTGTTACAACTACTACAAAAACCCAAAAACATTTATCTTTACTTTTGCTACCGTTACTATTATTATCATACCACTTTTGCTACTAAACACTTTGCTGCTGATACTAAGTTATCCAGGTGTGGTTGAATTGACAACTCAACTGCTAATACTCAAGAATATTCTTTGGCTCCCCTTGTGTTGAATCAATAAATTTGGGTTGAATACTCTACCCTCGAAAGCTGTTGTGATCCCCTATACTTGTGGGTTATCAAGACTAATTTCTGGCACCGTTGCCGGGGAGCATAGCTCTATTCTTTGAGTCACTTGGGTTTTATATCTGTTGATCACTATGAAGAACTTGAAAGACGATCGAACTACTATTTTGCCCTCAACTACGAGGGGAGGTAAGGAACTGCCATCTAGCCTTGCACTAGATTCTCCTTCCGTTATAAGTAAGCTTGCGACACCTAAACCTGCTACTGCTATGAATCCTGATATGTCGCATGTTATTGATGATGCCCCTTCTGCTATGAATGATGAAACTACTTCCGTGCTTGATACTACTGTGCCATTAGGTGAATTTCTAGATGAACAGCTTGCTAGATTTAGGGGGAATGAAAATATTGAAGAACCCATTATTGATGATAGTGATGATGAAGGTTCCCCCAATGATTATGTATTACCTGTTGTTCCTAAGGGTTATGTTATGCATGAAACAGCTGCTATGGAAATTCTTGCTTGCAATGATAGAAATGATCTTAAGAAATTATTATCTAAATGGAAGCAGCAGTCTCTTAATGCTAGAATGAAACGCGATCCTGCTTTTGCTACTTCACCTATCTGTGTTACTGATAAGGATTATGAATTCTCTATTGATCCTAATATTATTACTTTAGTTGAATCTGATCCTTTTTATGGCCTTGAATCTGAAACTATTGTGGCACATCTTACCAAGTTGAATGATATAGCCACCTTGTTTACTAATGATGAGAAATCTCGCTATTTATATATCCTTAAGATATTTCCGTTCTCATTAAAGGGTGATGCTAAGACTTGGTATAATTCTCTTGCTCCTGGTTGTGTGCGTAGTCCCCAGGATATGATTTATTACTTCTCTGCTAAATATTTCCATCCTCATAAGAAACAAGTTGCCTTGCGGGAAATATATAATTTTGTGCAAATCAAAGAAGAGAGTCTCCCACAAGCTTGGGGGAGGCTTCTCCGGTTACTTAATGCTTTGCCTGACCATCCTCTTAAGAAAAATTAAATACTTGATATCTTTTATAATGGACTAACTGATGCTTCCAAGGACTACTTGGATAGTTGTGTTGGTTGTGTTTTCAGGGAAACAACAGTCGACAAAGCTGAAATACTATTGAATAATATGTTGACTAATGAAAATAATTGGACTCTTCCCGAGCCAGTTCCTGAAGCAATTCCTGAACCAATTGAGCCAACTCCTGAGCCTATTCCTAAACCCACTCCAAAGAAGAGAGGTGTTTTATTTCTCAGTCCTGAAGATATGCAAGAGGCAAAGAAATCAATGAAAGAAAAAGGTATTAAAGATGAAGATGTTAAGAATTTACCTCCTATTGAAGAAATACATGGTCTTAATTTACCGCCTGAAGAACCACATTGTTTTGATAACCCGACACAGGTAGTAAAGGTAAATTCTCTCTATAGATATGATAAAGTTGAAGTACCCTCTACTAAATTTCATAGCCCATGCTTAGATGAATTTTATGACTTTATGGCTAGACAAGAAAGTTTTAATGCTTATGCTGGTAGAGAGTTAAAGAATAATGTTTTCAAGATAGGACGCGTAGGTGATAATCTGGCTAGAGTTAAAGATGAACTTCACCGCATTAGCAAATATGCTTCTATGGTTGCTACTCAAGCCGAGCAAGTACTTAAAGGTCAAAATTATTTGCTTGAGGAATTAAATAATAAAAATGACTTTGCTATTAGAGTGGCTACTAGAACTGGTAGAATGACTCAGGAACCTTTGTATCCTGAAGGCCACCCTAAGAGAATCGAGCAAGATTCTTAGAGAAATAATTTAGAGGCACCTAGTTCTTCTAAAAAGAAGAAAAAGAAAAATGATAGAACTTTGCATGCTTCTAGTGAACCTACTGTAGACACACCTGAGAATCCCAATGATACTTCTATTTCTGATGCTGAAACACAATCAGGTGATGAACATGAACCTAGTGATAATGTTAATGATAATGTCCATGTTGATGCTCAACCTAGCAAAGACAATGATGTAGAGATTGAACCTGTTGTTGATCTTGATAACCCACAATCAAAGAATCAACGTTATGATAAGAGAGATATTGTTGCTAGGAAGCACGGTAAAGATAGAGAACCATGGGTTCAGAAACCCATGCCCTTTCCTCCCAAACCATCCAAGTTAAAGGATGATGAGGATTTTGAGCGCTTTGCTGAAATGATTAGGCCTATTTTCTTACGTATGCGCTTAACTGATATGCTTAAAGTAAATTCTTATGCTAAGTATATGAAGGATATCATCACAAATAAAAGAAAGATACCGGAAGCTGAAATCTCCACCATGCTTGCTAATTACACTTTTAAGGGTGGAATACCAAAGAAACTTGGAGATCCGGGTGTTCCAACTATACCATGCTCTATTAAAAGAAATTATGTTAGAACTGCTTTATGTGATCTTGGAGCTGGTGTTAGTGTTATGCCTCTCTCTTTATATCGTAGACTTGAACTGAATAAGTTGACACCTACTGAAATATCTTTGCAAATGGCTGATAAATCAACTGCTATACATGTTGGTATTTGTGAGGATGTGCCTCTTGTGGTTGCAAATGTCACTATCTTAACGGATTTTTTTATTCTTGATATTCTTGAGGACGATAGTATGTCTATTATCCTTGGTAGACCTTTTCTTAATACTGCAGGGGCTGTTATTGATTGCAACAAAGGCAATGTCACTTTTCATGTTAATGGTAATGAGCATACGATACACTTTCTGAGAAAACAATCTCAAGTTCATAGCATCAATTCTATTGAAAAAGTTCCAACTATCATTTTTGGAGGTTTTGAATTTCCTCTCCCTACTATCAAGAAAAAGTATGATATTCTTATTGTTGGGGATTTTCATATCCCCGTTGAGGTAACTTAGTGTTATTCGTAATTTCTCCGGTTCCGTGTTATTCGGAATGAGTTTGTTAACAAGACTTGATCAACCTTGTTAGTGGGTTCATTTTGATGATCACGAGATGGATGAAACTAGAAGGCACAACCTTCTGTACCCTCTTTTTACTTTCTGTTATTTAGAATAAATAAAGCAAAAATAGTATTATCCGTCTGTTTTCTGAATTATCCGTGCATTAAAAAAATAGTCCGAAAATAAAAGTGCTCCAAATGCCCTGCAAATTTAGTATAATTTTTTCTGAAATATTTAAGGATTTTAGGCACTGAAAACACTGCAAAAGGGGCAAGCACCAGGCCACGAGAGAGGAGGGGCCCCCCTGTAGGGCGCGCCCCCCTGTCTCGTGGGCCCCCGGTGGCTCCGCTCCACTTATGCCAGCACCCACACACTTCATCTTCTACCCAAAAAATCCCCATCCAGCTCAAGCACGAGTTCTATCTCATTTTGTTGCGATTTTTGATCTCTTAGCTCAAAGCTCCATTCACAAAACTGCTTTGGGAGATTGTTGCTTGGTATGTGACTCCTCCATTGGTCCAATTAGTTTTTGTTCTAGTGTTTTATTCATTGCAAATTTTTGCTGCATAGGTGACCATGTTCTTGAGCTTGCATGTTAAATTTTTGAGGTCCCAAGCAATTCCAATGCATGATATAGGCTCTGGGCACTTGCAGGAGTAGTTGCTATCAATCTTGTTTAGTTTTATTCACTTTTATTTTGAAGTTACTAAAATTTTAGAAATTTTCAGAAAATGTTAAGGAGGCTCTTTAAAGGCTCTTCTAGCCAAAGCTCTCACGAAAAACAAGCCAAAGAGAAGGAAAAAGCCAAGTACAATCTTCCACGCTTAGCGGAAGTACGGTCGTGCGAATGGCCATAAAATTGTATTGTCACGCCGGAAGCGGTGAACAATCACCGAGCTCAAGTTTTTACTCCAGAACCTGAACCTGAGCTGGACCCTTATCGTGCATCATCTGTCAAGTGGGATCCGGAGATGACCAGCCAGTGGTATCCTGATTACACCTCCCATTACACCGGGGAGCGTAGCGGCGGTCCTTGGTATTAAACCAACTTAGGCCAAAAGCCTAAGCTTGGGGGAGTACGTATTTCTCACCGACTTTACATTCATGTTCACACACTAGTCGTCGGTGCTCATACTCTTTCATTGTATTATCCATGCTAGTTTAAATTTATTTTTCTAGTTTTCTTCTTGTGTGTTTGATAAACCTTTAGAAAAAACCCAAAAAATTAGTTAGTTTAATTTCCTTGCCTGTAGTAGAAATTAAAATGAAAACCCAAAAAGATTTCTTGTTCTTCCTTTACTTGTTGGGAGCTTTCCCGTGTAAATAGTTTTATTTTCTTTTCTTTCTTTTGGGGGTCGAGAAGACCATATTGAAAATGCTTATTGGCTCTTATATGCTTGATTGTTTATTTAACTTAGAGCCCATATTACTTGTCTTCTCTCTTGAGTTGAATGCTTGCAGATTCCAGCTTAGTCCAATGCACGTGCACTCTTATTATTATACACATCGTTCGGTCGTGCAAGTGAAAGGCAATAATGACGATATATGATGGACTTATTGGGATGAGAAAAGCTGGTATGAACTCGACCTCTCTTGTTTTTGTAAATATGATGATTCATCGTTCCTGAGTCAGCTATCATGAAGTAAACATATTTGCAATGACATTTAGAGATTATAGTTGCTTGTGCCATGCTTGATTAGCTATGAGTTATAATGGTTTACCTTGCGTGCCAACATGCTATTAGAATGATTATGATGTGGTATGATGGGATGGTATCCTCCTTTGAATGAATTAAGTGACTCGACTTGGCACATGTTCACGCATGTAGTTGAATCAAATCAACATAGCCTTCATGATATTTATGTTCATGGTAGATTATATCCTACTCATGCTTGTACTCGGTGTGAATTAATTTTAATGCATGTTTATGACTGTTGTCGCTCTCTCAGTTGGTCGCTTCCCAGTCTTTTGCTAGCCTTCACCTGTACTAAGCGGGAATACTGCTTGTGCATCCAAACTCCTTAAACCCCAAAGTTGTTCCATATTAGTCCACTATACCTTCCTATATGCGGTATTTACCTGCCGTTCCAAGTAAATTTGTATGTGCCAAACTCCAAACCTTCAAATCAAATTATGTTTTGTATGCTCGAGCAGCTCATGTTTCAACTAGGGCTGCCTATATCTTCCATGCTAGGTGGGTTATTCTCAAGAGGAGTGGACTCCGCTCCTCATTCACGAGAAAGGGCTGGTAACCGGGATGCCCAGTCCCATGATCCAAAAAGATCAAAGCAAATCAAAATAATTAAACAAAACTCCCCCAGGGCTGTTGTATGTTGGAGGCACTCGTTGTTTCGAGCAAGCCATGGATTGATGCTTGTTGGTGGTTGGGGGAGTATAAACCTTTACCATTCTGTTTGGGAACTGCCTATAATGCATGTAGTATGGAAGATACATCCATATCATAGTTTTTACGTTGACAGTGAAAGTATGCCGCTCAAAATGTTATTCAATCTCTATTTTAAAATCGATCTCTGGCACCTCTACAAATCCCTGCTTCCCTCTGTGAAGGGCCTATCTATTTACTTTTATGTTGAGTCATCACCCTTCTTATTAAAAAGCACCCGCTGGAGAGCAAACTGTCATTTGCATTCATTATTATTGGTTTATATTGGGTATGACTTGACTAGATCTCTTTTACCATGAATTACAATGTTTAGTCAGTCCTTGATCTTTAAAGGTGCTCTGCAATTTATGTTTTGCGGTCTCAGAAAGGGCTAACGAGATACCATTTTGTTATATCATGTTATGATTATTTTGAGAAAGTGTTGTCATCCGAGTTTTATTATTATAGCTCGCTAGCTGATTATGTTATTGATATGAGTAATTGTGAGACCTATGTGTTATTTTTAGTATGATTAGTTCATCATATTTGCTGAAACTTGAATGCTGTCTTTTCATGTTACAACAACAAGAGCAAACAGAGTTTGTAAATGTTTTTCTTTATCACTTTCAATTTCTCAACTGAATTGCTTGAGGACAAGCAAAGGTTTAAGCTTGGGGGAGTTGATACATCTCCAACGTATCTACTTTTCCAAACACTTTTGCCCTTGTTTTCGACTCTAACTTGCATAATTTGAATGAAACTAACCCGGACTGACGCTGTTTTCAGCAGAACTGCCATGATGTTGTTTTATGTGTAGAAAAAGAAAAGTTCTCGGAATGTCCTGGAAATCCACGGAGGCACTTTTCAAAATTAATAAGAATTTTTGGTGAAAGAATCAAGGCCAGGGGGCCCACGGGCTGTCCACGAGACAGGGGGCGCCCCCCCTAGGGTGCGCCCTCCTATCTCGTGGGCCCCCTGGACACCTCCCGACCTCAACTCCAACTCCATATATACCGTCTCGGGGAGAAAAAAATCAGAAAGAAAGTTTCATCGCATTTCACGACGCAGAGCCGCCGCCAAGCCCTAATCTCTCTCGGGAGGGCTGATCTGGAGTCCGTTCGGGGCTCCGGAGAGGGGGATTCGTCGTCGTCGTCATCATCAACCATCCTCCATCACCAATTTCATGATGCTCACCGCCGTGCGTCAGTAATTCCATCGTAGGCTGGCTGGACGGTGATGGGTTGGATGAGATTTACCATGTAATCAAGTTAGTTTTGTTAGGGTTTGATCCCTAGTATCCACTATGTTCTGAGATTGATGTTGCTATGACTTTGCTATGCTTAATGCTTGTCACTAGGGCCCAAGTGCCATGATTTCAGATCTGAACCTATTATGTTTTCATGAATATATGTGTGTTCTTGATCCTATCTTGCAAGTCTATAGTCACCCACTACTAGGGAAAAGCCTAGCAGCAGCGCGGGTTTTAGGCCTATCAGTAGCGCGGGCAGGAGCGCTACTGATAAGGCGCTACAGCTAATGCTTAGCAATAGCGCGCCTGGATCCGCGCTACTGCTAAATTGACTTAGTAGTAGCGCTTCTTCAGGATCGCGCTACTGGTAATTAGTAGTAGAGCTTCTCCTTTCCCGCGCTACTACTACTATTTAGTATTTTATTTCTTTTTTATTTCATGTTGTATTCATACATCTTTACACAAGTTTTCATACAACAGGAATTTAGAGATTGTTTTTACATCATAATGAGTTATTACATCACGGGGTGAAAGAACCATGGACTAGTTTCAAGTGGATGTCCATCCACTTGAAACTAATCCGCGGTTCTTTCACCCAATGATATAATAATATCATCATCATCATCATCATATCATTAACAACTTATCATCATAATACATCATTGTCATATAACACCTCTTCAAGATCATCGTTTTCATCAATGACATCACATAGCAAATTGGTCACTAGTCGTAATCACAAGTACTCCTCATTATCAACTCTAACACATTACCACATAATAAACATATTGTACCTCATAGGACCTACTACATTCGATTAAGACCTACTACATTTTCTAAGGTAAAATAGCAAAAAACAAGATAGCCCCTGACTCTCCATTATGGAGAATGGAGATTAGCCTGTCTCCAATTCTTGCCTTTCGCTGAATGTTACTTCCAAGAACCTCCTTGCGAATGTCCATACATTTCTTCCATTCTTTGATGATCATGTGTTCACCGGTTTTAGAAATCCGATATGCACAGGTGAGCTCCCTAGATTTACCTGGCATTATGTTCAGAACTGAGAGGCGACCATTCAGAGACATCAGATGAGGCACACAATCCATCGGGAGTTTCTGTTGAAAAACATAATAATAACTTCGTAGTTAGCAATGATGTACTAGTTTTAGAAGTATGCAAAAGATGCACGGATGTCGTAATAGTAAAAATCTTACCAGGGTATCTCCAGAGAAGTTACCGTGGTTCAACACATGCACTAGTGGCACGTATTCACCATAATTTGGAGGAGTTCAATAATAGTTATTGTAATTCTCAAGAAGAGTACAAAATGCGACCAGATGATTTTTCTCCTTATACGTTAATTCGGTGCCATCGGTGTAGTGGGTTTTATCTACCATCTTCCGCACAGTCTTTGAAGAATCAAAATAAGCTATCAATGGAAATAAGCTATCAACAATTTTGAAATAAACAATATAAATTAGTTAATAACTATGTTTGAGAAACTCACATAGTGGTACAATCGGAAGCGTATCAACAAGGACCCAAATGTCCATATTGTCTTGCTCGATGTCAGGATCACCAAGATCCATGGTGACAATCATACCCTCATAAAAACCATACATTTTGCAAAGTGCTTCCCAATTTTGGCAACCAAAATGGGTTACGCTCTGAGCATTGCACAGATTTACTTCAAAATCCATATCATGATGGGTCCTTAGGTGTATTTTCTTTGTTTCGAAATTTTCATGGTCTTCAAAACCCATCCTCTCCAAGACATAGCGTCTTGCATGGCATGGGATAAGCTAGTCGAATTGTAAAATATGAAAATTAGACGTTGAAATAGTTGAAGTCATGCTTAATTACGAAAAAACACTTGTCGTTGTTGCGTACCGTTTCACAAGCGAAGGTCTCCTCGAGCTTAATGCTGAAGCGCCGATCTTCGTCCAGCTGAACGAACTTGTCGCACATACCTTGATCGTCGTGGCACCAGCTACACTCCCCCGGGAGACTGTCGTCGTCCGAGTACGACATTTCCTACGTTCATAATTCAAAGATTAAACTTGTACATATTCTAGCACAAGTCATGCCAGAATTCACGAAAAAATCCGACATGACCTTTGCTAAAAAAGGACATATCAAGCGCCTGAAATTTGCCGGAACGGAAATTAATCAACACTCCGGCAAAACATAGGCCACTCGAAGATGTAAACTAAACATGAACGGCCACTTGGGCAACCACATATCCTATTTGAGCAACAACACAAGATATACAAGGATATTTGGCTGGTCTCACCTCGATGTCGGAGGGGGTCAGTAACTGGGACAACGGCGGCGATGTCGGAGGGGGTCAGTGACGGGGACGACGGCGGGGATGTCGGAGGGGGTTGGTGACGGGGACGAGGGTGGTCACCTAAGAAACCATATAAGTTATCACTAATACATCCCGAATAATTGCTTAAACTAAAAAATAACAACAAATATGACATGTTCAACTAATTTTATTAATTCAACTAGTTCTTACTAAATATAAACTTACTATAAATAGAAAAAAACTAGTTCTTTCTAAAAATAAAGTAGTTCAACTAGTTATATTAATTTACTTAGTAAACTAGTTCAACTACAACTAAAAATCTAGTACTAACTAAGCAACATCTAGTTAACTAGTACCATCACTACTAGTAATTAACATCTACTACTAGTAAAAATCTAGTACTAACTAAGCAACATCTAGTACTAGCTATGAACCCTAAATTAACATCTACAACTACTAAATCTAGTACTAACTAGTGGCAAGGGGTGGGGGCGACGGAGAGGTAGCTAGGGGCGGCGAGGTCGAGGGCGGTGGGAGGAGGGCTGCCAGCGGAGGAGGGAGGAGGGGCGGCCGCAGGCGGAGGGAGGAGGGCGGCGGCGGAGGAGGGAGGGGCGACCGCAGGCGGAGGGAGGATGTGCGAGGAGGAGGGAGGAGGGACGGAAGGAGGAGAGTACCTCGGCGGCGGACGGACAAAGGCGGCGGCGGCGGCGACGCACGACGACGGTTATCGGCACGGGGGGAGGGGGGGCGAGAGTGAGAGTGTGAGTGAGGGCCGGTCGTGCGCGTGGGGATAAGGTAGGGATAGTTTTAGCGCGTTTGCCAAAATGCGCTACAGCTAATCTGAATAGTAGTAGCGCTTTGCACATAAACCGCTGCTGCTAAGTGTAACTATACAAAAAATACATCAATGCAAAAATACATTGGCCATCAATGATCTTTTTGTGTACAATCTGAATTGTCAATATGAGTCCTATCCGGTAGGAACCGAAGAGGACTCATATTGCGGCCACAAATTTTACACATAGAGTTCAGTGAAGACCAACTGGTTGTGGTAGTTTCAGAAATAACATATTTAAGGTGGTAAACACCCTGTTCACGGAGCAAGGTGGGACTAAACTTGTGGGCTGATCTTAGCAGTAGCGGTTTTCCTATAAGCGCGCCGCTGCTAACTTCTACAGCAGTAGCGCGGTTCAGTATAGTGCGCTACTACTATAACTAGCGGGGGCGAGGTCATGGCAATTATAGCAGTAGCGCGGTTTGTGGTGGACGCGCTACTGCTATTTTCCTATCAGCAACGCGTTTCTCTAACACGCGCTGCTGCTAAGTAGCAGCAGCGTGGTATTTTGTGGAGCGCTGCTGGTAAGATTCTGTGTATAGGCTTTTCCCTAGTAGTGACCTATTATGTGTTATGATCCGACAACCCCGAAGTGACAATAATCGGGATACTTCTCGGTGATGACCGTAGTTTGAGGAGTTCATGTATTCACTATGTGTTAATGCTTTGTTCCGGTTCTCTATTAAAAGGAGGCCTTAATATCCCTTAGTTTCCGTAAGGACCCCGCTGCAACGGGAGGGTAGGACAAAAGATGTCATACAAATTCTTTTCCATAAGCACGTATGATTGTTTATGGAAGACATGCCTACATTACATTGATGAATTGGAGCTAGTTCTATATCACCCTATGTTATAACTATTGCATGAGGAATCACATCCGGCATAATTATCCATCACTGATCCATTGCCTACGAGCTTTTCACATATTGTTCTTCGCTTATTTACTTTTCCGTTGCTACTGTTACAACTACTACAAAAACCCAAAAACATTTATCTTCACTTTTGCTACCGTTACTATTATTATCATACCACTTTTGCTACTAAACACTTTGCTGCAGATACGAAGTTATCCAGGTGTGGTTGAATTGACAACTCAACTGGTAATACTCAAGAATATTCTTTGGCTCCCCTTGTGTCGAATCAATAAATTTGGATTGAATACTCTACCCTCGAAAGTTGTTGCGATCCCCTATACTTGTGGGTTATCAGTCATCCTCCCGCCTGCTACCCTCGTCATCACTGCCGCTGTCCTCCTCATCACTCTCGCTCAAGGAAGAGTCTTCGCCATCAGATGAGCTCTCCACGCAACACTTCAGGCGAGTCCCGAAGTCTCCAAAGACCTTGACAGAGAGCAGGCCATTCTCCATTAGTTTGAAACAGAGAATGAGCCCCGCCGTCAGGCTGTGGATGCGAGTGAAGGTTTTCCATCCGCGACAGATATACATGACATGAGGGGCTGGGAAATCAACATCGGCCCATGTGCCGCTATTCCCGCAACCCTTCATATGTAGTCTCAGCGCCTGCGGCAGGTCAAGCTCCATCTCCCGAGCAAATGGAGTAGGGAGACAAAGACGACGACCTGCCGGCCGGCGCAGCCTAATGAAGAACTCACGAGGTTGGTCCCCTACGTGGCCCTCCATTGGGAGAGGGACCACCCGCAGAGGCAAGGCCGATGCGCCACCCAGTCCTCCTCTTCCCCGAGCGCCATGGCGACCTCGACCTCGCTCCCTCCCCCTTCCCCTCATGGCCGGCTCCTCCGCCACGGGCTCTTGGGGAGGAGGGGCGCGTTGTCGAGCGGAGACCCTCGCCACCGTGATCAAAGCATCAGCACGCCCTCTCGCCATGGCAGAGGGGAGGAAGGAGCAAATGTGGGAGGAAGCGAATGGCGAAAGATTGAGGGGTGTCGTCCCTCCCCCACCCCTCCTTATAAAGGGGTGGGATCGGGGCCCGGCCGCCCCTCTCAGCCAATCCAGCTCATTAAGATGGCAGTGAGTGAGGCCATCGACCGCCCTCCTCGCCCAAATGAAGGCGCATGGGTATCGACCCACGCGTGCGTCTTCCCATATTCCACGTGCCTGTCACCCACCCCGTGCAGTGCATGCGGCATACGTGGCGCAAGGGGCAGGCGTAGTGGGACGCGTGGAATGACGGTTCCAAGGCAGAAAAAGTAAATGAGCAGCGGCCCTACAGTCTTAAAGGGACACGGAAGCCGCCTCTTTACTATTCACTGCAGGATGACACAAGCACGCTTCGGTCACCCCACGCACGGTCCCCACGTCACACATTCAATGCGAATCATGGGGAAGCGTAGCTGACGAAGGAGTTACCGCAATAAAAACTGGCCCCGCCTGCCCGCGCACTATTCTAGGCCTAGCCCAATAACGCGTCCCGCTTATGTGTGGCCCAGGACCGGGGCTCCTGTCGGTGTACAGAAGTAGGGGCTCTACATTGCACCCCTTTACCTGTGCATGGGCAGTCAGAGCCGCGCCTGTGACCACACTCAGCAGGGCAAGGGAGGGGCCGAAGCCACAAGACGATCAAGCAACACCAAGACACAAACACGGAGAGCAAGAGGGTGAGGTGGGCTCCCCCAGCAAGACCCTTGCTGGGGCGGCCTCTGCAGCCCCAGCAAGAGCCTTGTTGGGACAACCTGCCCAATGATACGTCTCCAACGTATCTATAATTTATGAAGCATTCATGCTATTTTATTATCTGTTTTGAACGATTACGGGCTTTATTATACACTTTTATATTGCTTTTGGGACTAACCTATTAACCGAAGGCCCAGCCCATATTGTTGTTTTATTGCCTCTTTCAGTATTTCGAAGAAAAGGAATATCAAACGGAGTCCAAACGGAATGAAACCTTCGGCAGCGTGATTTTTTGGAAGAATATGATCCTGGAGACTTGGAGTTCATGTCAGAATATCCTCGATGCAGCCACGAGATAGTAGGGCGCCCCCCTTGTAGGGCATGCCCCCTATCTCGTGGGCCCCTCAAGCACCTCCCGACCGACTTCTTTCGCCTATATAAACCTACGTACCCTAAAACCGTCGAATATCAAGATAGATCAAGAGTTCCACCGCCGGAAGCCTTTGTAGCCACCAAAAACCTCTCGGAAGTCTGTTCTGGCATCCTGCCGGAGGGGGAACCCATCACCCGTGGTCATCTTCATCATCCCGGCGCTATCCATGACGAGGAGGGAGTAGTTCACCCTCGGGGCTGAGGGTATGTACCAGTAGCTATGTGTTTGATCTCTCTCTCTCTCTCTCGTGTTCTCTCTATGGCACGATCTTGATGTATCACGAGCTTTGTTATTATAGTTGGATCTTATGATGTTTCTCCCCCCTCTACTCACTTGTGATGAATTGAGTTTCCCTCTTGAAGTTATCTTATCGGATTGAGTCTTTGATTTGAAAACACTTGATGTATGTCTTGCCGTGTTTATCTGTGGTGACAATGGGATATCACGTGCCACTTGATGTATGTTTTGGTGACCAACTTGCGGGTTCCGCCCATGAACCTATGAATAGGGGTTGGCACACGTTTTCTTGACTCTCCGGTAGAAAATTTGGGGCACTCTTTGAAGTACTTTGTGTTGGTTGGATGAATCTGAGATTGTGTGATGCATATCGTATAACCATGCCCACGGATACTTGAGGTGACAATGGAGTATCTAGGTGACATTAGGGTTTTGGTTGATTTGTGTCTTAAGGTGTTATTCTAGTACGAACTCTTGAATAGATTGAACGGAAAGGATAACTTTGAGGTGGTTTCATACCCTACCATAATCTCTACGTTTGTTCTCCGCTATTAGTGGCTTTGGAGTGACTCTTTGTTGCATGTTGAGGGATTGTTATATGATCTATCTATGTTATTATTGTTGAGAGAACTTGCACTAGTGAAAGTATGAACCCTAGGCCTTGTTTCCTATCATTGCAACACCGTTTACGCTCACTTTTATCATTAGTTACCTTGCTGTTTTTATATTTTCAGATTACAAATACTTATATCTACCATCCATATTGCACTTGTATCACCATCTCTTCGCTGAACTAGTGCACCTATACAATTTATCATTGTATTGGGTGTGTTGGGAACACAAGAGACTTTCTGTTATTTGCTTGCAGGGTTGTTTGAGAGAGACCATCTTCATCCTATGCCTCCTACGGATTGATAAACCATAGGTCATCCACTTGAGGGAAATTTTCTACTATCCTACAAACCTGTGCACTTGCAGGCCCAACAACGTCTAAAAGAAGAAGGTTGTGTAGTAGACATCAAGATCTTTTCTGGCGCTGTTGCCGGGGAGGCTAGGTAAGCGGCACTCACTCACACCCCGTCAACTAAGCTCTTTTCTGGCACCGTTGCCGGGGAGGTGAGTGCTTCAAGGTATATCTTTAGATCTTGCAATCGAATCTTTTTGTTTCTTATTTTATCACTAGTTTAGTTTATAAAAGAAAAATAAAAAAATGGAATTAAGTTTGTCTCATACGCTTCGTCTTTTTAATATCTTTCATGAGTTTGATGGAAAGGAAAATTGTGCTCAAGTGCTAGAAGAATATTGCATTAAAATGCTTGGTACTGAATCTTTGTATGATGAGCATGATTGCAATGTTGTTAGTATGAATTCCTTGAATATCCATGATGCTAATGATATGCAAAGCCACAAGCTTGGGGAAGCTATGTATGATGAATATGATATGTTTAGTCCCCCAAGTTTTGATGAGAATATTTATTATGATGAAAGCATGCCTCCTATTTATGATGATTATATTGATGAAAGTGGGTTTGGAAGAGTGTCAACTTTAGGAAGTAGTGATCCCACTATTTTGGAGGATGTTGAATCTTATTGTGATGAATATGAAAGTGGATTTGGAAGAGTGTCAACTTTATTTAGTGATGATTCCACTATTTCGGAAGAGGTTCCAATTGATTATGAGAACAAAGTTGCTATCTATGATGATTATTGTGATGACTTGTATGCTATTAGGAATAATGATAACCATGAAACTTGTCATCATGATTTTAGTTTTCAATTGGATTATGCCTCACATGATAATTATTTTGTTGAGTTTGCTCCCACTACTATCCATGAGAAGAAGTTTCTTATGTGGAGAGTAGTGAATTTCCTATGCTTGTAGATCATGAAAAAATGCTTTAGGTTCTGGTTATATTGTTGAATTCATTCATGATGCTACTGAAAATTATTATGAGGGAGGAATATATGCTTGTAGGAATTGCGATAATGTCAAGTTTCCTCTCTATGTGTTGAAATTCTTGAAGTTATGCTTGTTTTACCTTCCTATGCTAGTTGATTATTGTTCCCATAAGTTGTTTGCTCACAAAATCCCTATGCATAGGAAGTGGGTTAGGATTAAATGTGCTAGTCATATGCTTCATGATGCTCCCGTTATGTTTCAATTCTTATCTTTTATGTGAGCATCATTGCCATCATCATGCCTAGCTAGAAAGGCGTTAAAGAAAAGCGCTTGTTGGGAGACAATCCAACATTTACCCTTACTGTTTTTTGTGTGTCCACATTTTTATGCTACTGTAATAATCGTGTTTTATAGCTTTTGTTTCAATAAAGTGCCAAGTAAGACCTTTAGGATAGCTTACGGTGATAGTTGTGTTGATCCTGCTGAGAATCAGAAACTTTTGCACCCAGTAAATTAGTTTTGTTAATTCACAGAAACGTGCTTCTGATCAGATTCTTTTTTCTCTGGATTGGTACACGAATTTATTAGCACTTCCTAATTTTGTAGGATTTTTGGGGTTCTAGAAGTATACGTTTGATACAGATTATTACAGAATGTTCTGTTTTTGACAGATTCTGTTTTTCGTGTGTTGTTTGCTTATTTTGATGCATCTATGGCTAGTATTAAGTGGTATGAACCATAGAGAAGTTGGAATGCAGTAGATATTACACAAATATGAATTTAGAATGAGTTCATTACAGTGCCTAAGTGGTGATTTTATTTTCTTATACTAACGGAGCTTACGAGTTTTCTGTTGAGTGTTGTGTTGTGGAGTTTTCAAGTTTTGGGTAAAGATTCAATGGACTATGGAATAAGGAGTGGCAAGAGCCTAAGCTTGGGAATGCCCAAGGCACCCCAAGGTAATATTCAAGGACAACCAAGAGCCTAAGCTTGGGGATACCCCAGAAGGCATCCCCTCTTTCGTCTTCGTCCATCGGTAACTTTACTTGGAGCTATATTTTTATTCACCACATGATATGTGTTTTGCTTGGAGCGTCATTTTATTTTGTTAGTATTTGTTTGATGTTATTTAGAATAATGATTTGAATCTTTATTTTCAATAAAAAAAAGGTCAAGGATAGCCTTTGCCATGCTTATTTTGCTAGTATACATGTTGCTGTTTGAGAACAGAAAGTTTACCGCTGTTGCAAAAATTCCCTAGAAAAGTCAGAGAATGATATAATGATGAAACCTTTTGCATAATGAGATCTGATAAATTTACTACAGTGGGAATTTTCTCTCATAATTTTTGCAGTTAGGGAAGTATTGATACTCTTGCATTCTTTACAGACTGTACTGTTTTGACAGATTGCTGTTATGTTTGCATTGTTTGCGTATGTTTGCTTGTTTAATGATTCTATTTGAGGATAGGAGTATTAAATATGCAGAGGCATTTAGTATTCAATGTTGAATAATAATTTTAGTGATTTTTTATAGTAGAAAATGATAAGGTTTTGCATTGGTTTATACTAACCTATCTCACGAGTTCTTGTTGAGTTTGGTGTGGATGAAGCTTTTGATAAAAAGAGAAACCATGATATGAGAGGAATTAAGGAGACACAAAATTTCAAGCTTGGGGATGCCCAAGGCACCCCAAGATAATATTTCAAGAAGTCTCAAGCATCTAAGCTTGGGGATTCCCCGGTAGGCATCCCACCTTTCTTCTTCAACAACTATCGGTTAGTATCGGTTGAACCTAAATTTTTGCTTCTTCACATGAGTTATGCTATCCTTGCAGTGTCATTTTATTTTGTTTTTCTTGCTGTTTGAATACAATACCAAGATCTGAAATTCTTTATTGAGAGAGAGTCTTCGCATAGTTACATAATTATTTAGCTACTCATTGATCTTCACTTATATCTTTTTGGAGTAGTTTGCCATTTACTCATGTGCTTCACTTATATCCTATGAGTAAATGGTTGAATGAGTTGAATGTCATAAATCTGAAATTATATATGTCTCATTTGCTTATCCCATGGGGAGTTATGACTTCACATCTAAGAAGTAGAGGTTGTAAATTTATTGAAGGTTAGCAAGCATTGTATTGGTCATTTGAACAATTTCATGAAAGAATATTGAAGGAAGAGAGATTTCACTATAAATACACTATCCTAGACATCTTTTATAATTGGGAGCACTCATTAAGTATGACATGCTAAAGAGTTGATGTTGGACAAGGAAGACAACGTAATGGGTTATGTTTTCTGACATCTCAGTTAAAGTATATTGTCATGGATCATTCAAACATGTTGAGTTTGCCTTTCCCCCTCATGCTAGCCAAAATTCCTTGCACCAAGTAGAGATACTACTTGTGATTCCAAATATCCTTAAACCCAGTTTTGCCATGAGAGTCCACCATACCTACCTATGGATTGAGTAAGATCCTTCAAGTAAGTTTTCATCGGTGCAAGCAATAAAAATTACTCTCTAAATATGCATGACTTATTAGTGCGGAGAAAATAAGCTTTGTACGATCTTGTTATGGAAGCAATAAAAGCGACGGACTGCATAATAAAGGTCCATATACAAGGGGCAATATAAAGTGACGTTCTTTCGCATTAAGATTTTGTGTATCCAACTCTAAAAGCGCATGACAACCTCTGCTTCCCTCTGCGAAGGGCCTATCTTCTACGTTATGTCTTTTACTTTTATGCAAGAGTCAAGGTGATCTTCACCTTTCCCTTTTTCATTTTATCCTTTGGCAAGCACTTTGTGTTGGGGTGATCCTGATATATATATCCAATTGGATGTAAGTTAGCATGAACTATTATTGTTGACAACACACAAAGGTGAATACATTGGGAGGCAACACTATAAGCCCCTATCTTTCTCAGTGTCCAATTGAAACTCCATAACCATTAGTATTGCGTGAGTGTTAGCAATTATAGAAGACTATGTGATAGTTGAGTATGTGGAGTTTGCTATTCCTGAAAATAAGATGAATTGCAATTGTTTGATGACTGAGAATGAAGTTTGCTAGTTTTCAAGAAAGTTTATGGTCTATAATTTGACATGTAAATTGCTTGTTACTTTATCGTGAGAAGTTTTATGAGATGAACTACTGTTATGACATATTATCATGCTAGAAAAGGTGATTGCAATTATCATTGATCAAACTTGTGCACCTTCTAGCATTCACACTTCATAAATTCTTTCTTTATCATTTACCTACTCGAGGACGAGCAGGAATTAAGCTTGGGGATGCTTGATACGTCTCCAACATATCTATAATTTATGAAGCATTCATGCTATTTTATTATCTGTTTTGAACGATTACGGGCTTTATTATACACTTTTATATTGCTTTTGGGACTAACCTATTAACCGGAGGCCCAGCCCATATTGTTGTTTTATTGCATGTTTTAGTATTTCGAAGAAAAGGAATATCAAACGGAGTACAAACGGAATGAAACCTTCGGCAACATGATTTTTTGGAAGAATATGATCCTGGAGACTTGGAGTTCATGTCAGAAGATCCTAGAGGCAGCCACGAGATAGGAGGGCCCCCCTGTAGGGCATGCCCCCTGTCTCGTGGGCCCCTCGAGCACCTCCCGACCGACTTCTTTTGGCTATATAAACCTACGTACCCTAAAACCATCGAATATCAAGATAGATCGGGAGTTCCGCCACCGCAAGCCTCTGTAGCCACCAAAAACCTCTCGGGAGTCTGTTTCGGCACCCTATCAGAGGGGGAACCCATCACCGGTGGCCATCTTCATCATCCCGGCGCTATCCATGACGAGGAGGGAGTAGTTCACCCTCGGGGCTGAGGGTATGTACCAGTAGCTATGTGTTTGATCTCTCTCTCTCTCTCGTGTTCTCTCTATGGAACGATCTTGATGTATCGCAAGCTTTGTTATTATAGTTGGATCTTATGATGTTTCTCCCCCCTCTATTCTCTTGTGATGAATTGAGTTTCCCTCTTGAAGTTATCTTATCGGATTGAGTCTTTGATTTGAGAACACTTGATGTATGTCTTGCCGTGTTTATCTATGGTGATAATGGGATATCACGTGCCACTTGATGTATGTTTTGGTGACCAACTTGCGGGTTCCGCCCATGAACCTATGCATAGGGGTTGGCACACGTTTTCTTGACTCTCCGGTAGAAACTTTGGGGCACTCTTTGAAGTACTTTGTGTTGGTTGGATGAATCTGAGATTGTGTGATGCATATCGTATAATCATGCCCATGGATACTTGAGGTGAAAATGGAGTATCTAGGTGACATTAGGGTTTTGGTTGATTTGTGTCTTGGCAGTAAAACCAAGTCTGGTTCGAATCCTTAGGATGACTGGGAAGTACGGCGGCAGGAAAAGTGGCTTCTTTCTGCCTCTGAATTGAAATGTCACCTAGTTCTAAGTTGGGCCCGTCTGTGAACTCGGTCTGGCGGTTCAAGTAATAGAACTCCCTGAAGAATTCTACAGTTGGCTCTTGTTGAAGGTATACTTCGCAGAAAACTTGAAAGTTGCAGATATTTGAAACAGAGTTGGGCCCGATATCTTGAGGATGAAGTTGGAAGAAATGTAGCACGTCATGAAAGAATTTTGAGCCGGGTGGGGTAAACCCCCAGAGCATATGATCAGTAAAAACTATGGCTTTGCCTTGTTTTGGGGCATGGGTGGTCTCTGTTCTTAGGACTCTCCAGTGGATAGCGTTTTTTGCGGCTAAGACGCCCACTTGGACATGCTCATTCGGCGTTTGCTCTATAACCCGGGAGGCGACCCAGTTACATGAAGTGATGGTTTCGGTCATTTTTGCCTAGAAAAGGAAATATTGCTAGATCAAGTTCATGACGTTAAACCGTCCAAACAATCAGAAAGCAAGTTCGTTATAGGCGTTCTGCCCTGAACATGCTGGCGATGGTCGCGCCATGCTGCCGGATAGGGCCAATGCGGCTAGGCCCCTCAGGAGCCAGCGTGCCTCCAACGACCCGGTCCATCTCGCGCCGATAGGCGTCCGAGAGGCGTCGCATGTTGGCCAGTCGGCCAATGCTCTCGAGGAGCTGGAAGCGGCGTGCCTCCAGTGTCTCAGCGTCTGCGTCTTCTGGGATGGGCGCCGTCAGGTCTCGCAGCGCCACATTGAATGGGTCTCGAGCATATCCTACCGAGCGCTCGCCACTATTGATGACAAGCACCTCCGTGATGGTGCTCCCGTCGCTGTGTTCGCGAGGAGGCGGCTCGTCGTAGATCACCATGTTAGTGGGGAATGCGTCAAGCGACGCCGTGTTGGAGTCGACGATCGTCAGGTCGGTGGAGCCAACAGACTCCAAGTCCACAGCTGGCTCGCTGGTGATGTGAAGCTGGTTGAGGAGGCTGACGAGGCGGCTCTCGGGGCAGCCGGTGTCTGCGTTGGAGGCCGGCTCGTCGGAGAGGTGAACCTCGCCAACAAGGTCGGCGAGGCAGCTCACTCCGCAGGCGATCTCCGCGCCATGCAGGGCATCGAGGTTGATGTCGTCGGGCGTGATGGGCTGGCTTCGCTCGCTAGGAAGGAACAGGGTTCCCATCAAGAGCAGATCTCTGGGAAATGGTGCACCTCGCCCCATGGTGGGCGCCAAATGTCGGGGGTTGGGTGCGACATATGCCAAAGGATGGCTTATCATGGTGGGGGCGAGTAGAACATCCCCGGTGCCTGGAAGCGGGATGAGGCGTAGACACGAACGCCAATGTACTTTACCCAGGTTCGGGGCTCTCCTAGGAGATAACACCCCTAGTCCTGCTCTGCGGGGTCTCCGCATGATCACTAAGGCAAAGTGATACAAAGTTGCTCCTTGAGTTGTATGCTAGAGGAGGGAGAAGGCAAGGCTAGCTCTCTCCTGCTCTGGGGATGTGGCTAGGTCTAATGGGGTGGGAACCCTTTGCATGGGTGCCCTGGGGGGTTTATATAGGCCTACCCCCCAGGGGTACAATGGTAATCTGGCCGGCTGCTGGGCCCGGCTGTCTGCGTCTCCGGCCTCCGGCTTCTCCGTCGACTACTAGGGCCTGCCGCCTGGTGGGCCCCGCCGACTGGTCTGGTACAGAGCCGACAGGCCGCTCCAGCCGCTAGCGGGTCTGGTTGGTGGCTGCTCACTGTAGCCGTGCTTCTAATGACGCAGGCTTGGTCAGCTCAGTGTGGCTACAGTCCCACCGCCTGGTGGGAGATCACTGTAGACACACCTGGTCTCATCAGGTTAATGGTGCACTTTCTTAGAGGGAGGGGACGGCCGCCTGCTGGAGGCCGGCCCTCCCCTGGTCTGACTGGTTCAGCGTGCGCCATCTTCTGGGGTGTCACTACCCAGTAGGGCCCGCAGCCTGCGGGCCGTAGCGACAGGCCGTCGTGGGGAACAGGGCTCTGCTTGTCCAGAGTGACGTCAAGGGAAGGTGGCAACAGTGCCACGCCGTGCGGAGATCTCCGCCTGTATGGGGCACTGTGGGCACTCTAAACCTGAGATTTGAGGGTGAGGGCTTCACTATAGCCACGCCCCATCTCGTCCTCTTGATAGGGGCACAAACTCTGAGGGCGCGAGGTGGTCGCCTGCTCGATTCCGTCCTCTCTAGAGGCCGGCTAGCCGGAGCCGGCCACTCGTGGTGCCGTCTGTTGGTGATGGGCCGTCCTTTGGTGGCCGGCCGTTGAGCTAGCCGGCCCCCGGAGGGTGGAGCTTCGGCTTGGGGCACAGCAAGGCGAAGCTGGCCCAGAGTCTTGATAAATCCAGGGACTCGGGTGAGGCTACCCGTGGCCCATTACTCTGACATTCGTCACTAGTTATAATAACAACTCCTCCTCATCATCATCATAGTACTCATAATCACTACTGCTACCCAGCATCACCATCAAGTCTAAGACATTGTAGTCATATACAATCAACAATAATTAATTGTTCTTAATACTTATGAACTACTCCTCTATCCTAGCTAAAATACCACAAAACAGATAAATTGGTCCTTCACCATAATGGAGAATGGACATAAACCTATCTCCAACTTGTGGCTTGCGCACATTCATTTTTTCTCCAATTATTTGCGTGTGCGCATTCATCACTTTGCTCCATTCTTTGATTTTGAGCCTTCCATCATTTGAAGAAATCGAGTATGCAGTATGGTAAGCCTCCGAAGGAGTTGGGTAAGCTAACCATATGCATATCACCTTCGGTACATAGCATGTTAGGCACAACCTGCTTCGGGAGCCTCTGTTCAAAACCGAAATAGTAACATATATAGTTAGCAATGTAGTTTACTTAAGAATAATGTATGCAATGAAGTTACCATCATTAAAAAAATCTTACCAAGTTTTTGACAATGAAGTTACCATCAAGCAATTTATGGACTAGTGGCACATATCTAGTATAATTTGGGTTGATAGAGTGACTGGTTTCGAAGGCCTCAACATCTTCTATGAATGAGACAAGATAACATTTCTCCTCACAATTAAGCTTGGAATCATAGCTGTAGTATGTGTTGTCTACTACCTTCCGAGTATTTCTTGAAGATAAGAAATAAGCTGACAATTATAAATAAATAAGTTTAGTATGGACGAACACCAAATATTTTTAAATTAACAACATAAATTACTGAACTTAACAAATTAGTTTGACAAACTCACATCTAGGTAAAACTGGAGGCATATCCACATCCACCCAGATGTCGATATTATCATCATCATCATAATCTTCGGGACGAATATAAAATCTTATTCACATTCCCTCCTCAAATCCATATGCCTTCTAGAGAGCTTCCCAATTAGAGCAACCGAAATGGGAGCGATCGACCGCATTGTAGAACTTAACCAAAAACTCATAACCATGTTTAGTTCTTAAGTGAGCCCTCCTCGTCTCCACATTCTCAAAGTCATCTAAACCAAAACCAAGCTTCTCCAATACATATGGTCTAGCATGGCATGGGATGTACTAGTCGAATTGAAAAAAAATCCATAAATTACACGTTGAACAAAAGAAGCACAAGTGATGATATTTATTATGATGAAATGCTTGTTGTTGCGTACCGTACAAACATCGAAGGTCTCTTCCAGCTTCACGGTGAAAAACCTATCATTTTGCAGGTGGGGAAACCTGTCGCGCACACCACGGTCATCGTAGCAGTACCCGCACTCCGGGATCCCATCGTCATTAGACATCTCATGTGTTCAAAATTCAAAGATTATAACTCAACAGCAAAACCCAAAAAATCTAGCATGACCTTTGCTAAAAAAGACATATCGAGCGCCAGAAATTTGCCAGAACAGAAATTAATCAACACTCAGGCAAAACATAGGCCACTTATCGATGGTCATTGCATTTCAATGGTTCAAAATATGAAAAAAAAAACATTTGAAAATATCTTATATATAATCCTCACACTAAATAAACTAGTTTTATTAACTACTTACTAAATAAACTAGTTCTATTAAGCACTTACTATAAATAAACTAGTTCTATTAAGCACTTACCAAATAAACTAGTCCTATTAAGTACCTAATATAAATAAACTAGTTATATTAATCACTTACTAAATAAACTATTTTATATTAAACACTTGCTTAAAATTCTACTACCCTAGTTCTACCTATGATTTGCAAGAACATAGACAAGGGAGGGAGGGAGGAGAGAGGAGGGGGAGGGAGCGGCCGGAGGAGGAGGGGGAGGGGACGGCCGAAGGAGGAGGAGGGAGGGGTGGTGGGAGGAGGGCTGCTGGCGGAGGAGGGAGGAGGGGGCAGCCGCAGGCGGAGGGAGGAGGGCGCGGTGGGACGAGGAGGGAGGAGGGCACGGTGGGAGGAGGAGGGACGGAAGGAGGGAGTACCTCGGTGGCGGACGGACGATGGCGGTTATCGGCGCGGGCGAGAGTGAGGGGGAGAGTGAGTGAGTGAGAGGAGCCGGTGATACGTCTCCAACGTATCTATAATATTTTATTGTTCCATGCTATTATATTATCCGTTTTGGATGTTTATGGGCTTTACTTTACACTTTTATATCATTTTTGGGACTAACCTACTAACCGGAAGCCCAACCCAAATTGTTGTTTTTTTGCCTATTTCAGTGTTTCAAAGAAAAGGAATATCAAACGGAGTCCAAATGGAATGAAACCTTTGGGAGCGATCTTTTTGGAACAAACATGATCCAGAGGACTTGGAGTGGAAGTCAAGAAACAAGGGAGGCGGCCACAAGGGTGCCCGGCACGCCCCCTACAGCTGAGCGCGCCCCCCACCCTCGTGGGCCCCTCGAGCATCGACCGACCTACTTCTTCCTCCTACATATACCCATGTACCCTGAAAACATCAGAAGCGACCACGAAAAACTATTTCCACCACCGTAACCTTTTGTATCCGCGAGATCCCATCTTGGAGCCTTCGTCGGCGCTCCGCTGGAGGGGGAATCGACCACGGAGGGCCTCTACATCATCTCCAAGGCCTCTCCGATGAGTTGTGAGTAGTTTACCACAGACCTTCGGGTCCATAGTTATTAGCTAGATTGCTTCTTCTCTCTCTTTGAATCTCAATACAAAGTTCTCCTCGATCTTCTTGGAGATCTATTCCATGTAACTCTTTTTGCGGTGTGTTTGTCGAGATCCGATGAATTGTGGGTTTATGATCAAGTTTATCTATGAGAAATATTTGAATCTCCTCTGAATTCTTTTATGTGTGATTAAGTTATCTTTCCAAGTCTCTTCGAATTATCAGTTTGGTTTGGCCTACTAGATTGATCTTTCTTGCAATGGGAGAAGTGCTTAGCTTTGGGTTCAATCTTGCGGTGTCCTTTTCCAGTGACAGCAGGGGCAGCAAGGCACATATTGTATTGTTGCCATCGAGGATAAAAAGATGGGGTTTATATCATATTGCATGAGTTTATACCTCTACATCATGTCATCTTTCTTAATGTGTTACTCTGTTCTTTATGAACTTAATACTCTAGATGCATGCTGGATAGCGGTCGATGTGTGGAGTAATAGTAGTAGATGCAGGTAGGAGTCGGTCTACTTGTCACGGACGTGATGCCTATATACATGATCATGCCTAGATAATCTCATAATTATTCGCTTTTCTATCAATTGCTCGGCAGTAATTTGTTCACCCACCGTAATACTTATGCTATCTTGAGAGAAGCCACTAGTGAAACCTATGGCCCCCGAGTCTATCTCTTATCATATAAGCTTTCAATCTAGTTTTATTTGCACCTTTACTTTTCCAATCTATATCATAAAATACCAAAAAAAATATTTATCTTATCATATTATCTCTATCAGATTTCACTTTCGCAAGTGGCCTTGAAGGGATTGTGAAAGTGCAACTATCCCTGGGTGGTTTTGGTAATTCCTAACAACATATAGCTCATTGAGCTAATGCTACTTCAAGATAAATATTTCAGGAAAGCTCAATGATTGGCATGGCATGGATGAGAAAAGTGGATCCCTCAAAATGCTAAGGACAAAAGGATTGGCTCAAGCTCAAAGCACAAGACTCTACATTTTCTATTTTAGTGATCCAAGATCACATTGAGTCTATAGGAAAAGCCAATACTATCAAGGAGGGATGAGCTGTTGCTTAATGGCTTTCTTGCTCAAAGTGCTTAGTGATATGCTCTGAAGCCCTCAACTACTTTGTCATATCCACATATGACCCAAATCAAAAGTCCAACTCAGCCCCACCGATTCTTTCTATCCGGCGCCACCGAGTTCAGATATCGTAGCCACTGCCACAAACCCTAGGCAAATCGGTCTCACCGATAGGGATCTCGGTCTCACCGAGATGGGATTGTAATCCCTCTATTTCCCTTCGTAACGTTTCGGTCACACTGAGATTAGCGATTGGTCCCATCGAGACTGTAATGCAAACTCTCTGTTTCCCTTTCGTAAGATTTCGGTCTCACCGAGATGAGCGAATCGGTCCCATCGAGTTTGCCTGACCAACTCTATGGTTAGCTTATTACCAAAATCGGTCTCACCGAGTTTGTGTAATCGGATTACGTTATGCCCTAACCCTAACGATATTGGTCCTACCGAGTTGCATGTCGATCCCACCAAAAATCCTAACGGTCACATTATTTGCTAAATCGGTCCGGCCGAGTTTCACGATTCAGTCCCACCGAGATTGGTAAGTTGTGTGTAATGGTTAGATTTTGTGTGGAGGCTATATATACCCCTCCACCCACTCTTCATTCGTGGAGAGAGCCATCAGAACATGCCTACACTTCCAACATACATTTTCTGAGAGAGAACCACATACTCATGTGTTGAGACCAAGATATTCCATTCCTACCATATGAATCATTATCTCTAGCCTTCCCCAAGTTTCTTTCCACTCAAATCTTCTTTCCACCAAATCCAAATCCTGTGAGAGAGAGTTGAGTGTTGGGGAGACTATCATTTGAAGCACAAGAGCAAGGAGTTCATCATCAACACAACATTTGTTACTTCTTGGAGAGTGGTGTCTCCTAGATTGGCTAGGTGTCACTTGGGAGCCTCCGACAAGATCGTGGAGTTGAACAAGGGAGTTTGTAAGGGCAAGGAGATCGCCTACTTCGTGAAGATCTACCCTAGTGAGGCAAGTCCTTCGTGGGCGACGGCCATGGTGGGATAGACAAGGTTGCTTCTTCGTGGACCCTTCATGGGTGGAGCCCTCCGTGGACTCGGGCAGTCGTTACCCTTCGTGGGTTGAAGTCTACATCAACGTGGATGTACGATAGCACCACCTATCGGAACCACGACAAAAACATCTGTGTCTCCTATTGCGTTTGCACTCTCCAAACCCTTCCCTTTACATTTTTGCAAGTTGCATGCTTTACTTTCCGCTGCTCATAACTCTTTGCATGCTTGCTTGAATTGTGTTAAGATTGCTTGACTTGTGCTAAGTTGCTAAAATCTGCCAAGAACTAAAATTGGGAAAAGCCTAGATTTTTATTTGGTCAAGTAGTCTAATCACCCCCCCCCCCCTCTAGACATACTTTCGATCCTACAGATTGACAACCCCTTTATTGCGTTGGTTGCGAGTTCTTGTTGGTTTGTGTAGGTGCGTGGGACTTCTGAGGAGCCTCCTACTGGATTGATACCTTGGTTCTCAAAAACTGAGGGAAATACTTAAGCTACTATTGCTGTATCACCCTTTCCTCTTCAAGGAAAACCAACACAAGCTCAAGACATAGCAAGAAGGATTTCTGGCGTCGTTGTCGGGGAGGCTTCCACCAAGTCAAGTCAAGATTCGACCTCCCGCCAACGTGCGATTTCTGGCGCCGTTGCCGGGGAGGTCTTTGCTCAAGTCGAGGCATACCAAGTACCCATCACAAACTCATCTTCCTCGCACTTACATTATTTGCCATTTTCCTCTCCCCCACTTCACCCTTGTCGTTTTATTCGCCCTCTCTTTCCCAATCTCCTCCCTCTTTCGCTCGCCTATTTGTTTACTTGTGTGTTAGATTACTTGTTGCAATGGCGCAAGATAATACCAAGTTGTGTAATTTTTTTCCAATACCAATAATAATGATTTCCTTAGTACTCCAATTGTTCCTCTTAATGATGTTGAGTTTTGTGAAATCAATGCTGCTTTGTTGAATCTTGTTATGAAAGATCAATTCTCCGGCCTTCCTAGTGAAGATGCCGCTACCCCTCTAAACAACTTTGTTGATTTGTGTGAGATGCAAAAGAAGAAAGATATGGATAATAATATTGTTAAATTGAAGTTATTTCCGTTTTCACTTAGAGATCGTGCTAAAGTTTGGTTTTCGTCTTTGCCTAAGAATAGTATTGATTCATGGAATAAGTGCAAAGATGCTTTTATCTCTATGTATTTTCCTCCCGCTAAGATCATCTCTCTTAGGAACGATATTATGAATTTTAAACAACTTGATCATGAGCATGTTGCCCAATCTTGGGAAAGAATGAAATTGATGATTCGCAATTGCCCTAATCATGGTTTGAATTTATGGATGATCATACAAAATTTTTATGCCGGATTGAATTTTGCTTCTAGAAATCTTTTAGATTCGGCCACGGGAGGCACTTTTATGGAAATCACCTTAGGAGAAGCTACTAAACTCCTTGATAACATTATGGCTAATTATTCTCAATGGCACACTGAGGGAGTCCTGGATTAGGGGGTGTCCGGATGGCCGGACTATGACCTTTGGCCGGACTCCCGGACTATGAAGATACAAGATTAAAGACTTCGTCCCGTGTCCGGATAGGACTTTCCTTGGCGTGGAAGGCAAGCTTGGCGATATGATATGAAGATCTCCTCCCATTGTAACCGACTCTATGTAACCCTAGCCCTCTCCGGTGTCTATATAAACCGGAGAGTTTTAGTCCGTAGGACGAACAACAATCATACCATAGGCTAGCTTCTAGGGTTTAGCCTCTCTGATCTCGTGGTAGATCAACTCTTGTACTACCCATATCATCAATATTAATCAAGCAGGAGTAGGGTTTTACCTCCATCGAGAGGGCCCGAACCTGGGTAAGAACATCGTGTCCCTTGTCTCCTGTTACCATCCGCCTAGACGCACAGTTTGGGACCCCCTACCCGAGATCCGCCGGTTTTGACACCGACATTGGTGCTTTCATTGAGAGTTCCTCTGTGTCGTCGCCATCAGGAAGGATGCCTCTTCCCGTCTTTAAAGACGGCACCGTTGCCAAAGGAGCTTTGGCCATCGGCCAAAATCTCTGGCTAGGTGGTTTTCTTATGACCGCCTGGTCGGCCGCCGCGCCGACGATGACTTCTCGGGTCATCAAAAGCAATCTTCACGCCAACTCGGAACTCGCCGAGCAGTTAGATCCGATGGAGCTCTCCTCCTTAAACGAGCTCCTGGATCGCATCGCCGCCCTGGGAGTCGCTACAGATTACGACCAGATTGGGCCTAAAACCGATCTGAGAGAGATTAACTCTCCCCAGGCTACCCACCACGTCACTGTGGTAGAGGAACAATACGGCGACCCTTCTTCTATCCTAAGGACTAGCTATGTCCGGATTCCCGACCCCTCCATGCCGGATTCCTGCGGAGGGTAAAACACCACTTAAGCCCTGAACTTAAAGTCAGGCGGTGGTCCAGATTCATCGGACAACGTCCAAGAACCCAAGCTTCCAAGTTCGGAAGCTTCTTGGCCCCTGAGTCTTAGATTGGACGGAGTTCGGAATTTAACTCCACCCGCCCACCCAAACATAAGCAATCTATCCCAAATCCGGCAAGATCCCACTGAAATAGTACATCATTATTGGACCAGATTCCTCCTGGTCATGAACAGGATAAAGGACTGCCATGAAGAGGACGCAATTTCATTCTTCTGCATTAATTGCATGGACGAAGGAATCCTCAACACCGTAAGTCGTCGCGAAATTACACACTTTGCCAACTTGGCGTCCATAGTACGAAAGTACTGTGCGATGGAGAGTGCCTGGAAAACCGAAATCAAATTTTGGGATAATCCGGCCTTGAACACATCCCCAGTCCAAAGTAAAAGGGTGCATCATTACCAGGCACCTGGGTTAAATACCAAAAAGCAAAAACCCTTTAAAGGGCATGGAACCGTACTGGAGGGATGGCTCAATGGACCCTGTAAAATTCACAGTATAGAGGGCGCCATGCCAACTCATAGCCTTAGAGCATGTTGGATACTACGGCAGGTGGCCAAAAGTGGCGAAGAGCTTCTAGCTCCAGAGCACCAGCCCAACAATACCAGTACGGTATTAATAGTCTTCGAAACTTTCGCATCAAATAATATGCGGAAACGAACACTCCGCAACCTCGCCGAAGTCCACCAGGTAGCAACAATAAATCCATGGAGTGACATGGCTATTACCTTTAACGCCAGTGACGAACCTAAATTCCGAACAGCCCGAGCACCAGCCGCATTGGTCCTCGGTCCAATAGTGGATGGCTTTCACCTTACCAAGGTACTCATGGATGGCGGTTGCGGATTAAACCTCATTTACGAGGAAACCCTTTGAAAAATGGATATAGACTAGAGCCGCATTGAGCGAAGCAGCGTAACCTTTAGAGGAATAATCCCCAGTAGGGAAGCATGCTGTACAGGAAAAATCACACTGGAGGTGGTGTTCGGCACGCCGGATAATTACAGGTCCGAGGAGGTCACATTCCAAGCGGCCCCGTTCAGTAGCGGATACCACGCTCTATTAGGGCGAGAGGCATTCACAATTTTTCAAGCTATACCCCATTACGGGTACATGAAGCTCAAAATGCCCGGACCCAACGGAATCATCACTCTTGCTAGTGACCCGGACATAGCACTCCGCGCCGAAAATAAAACAGCCGCACTTGCCCTTGAGGCACTATCCGAAGCCCTAGCGGCCGAGGAACTCACCGCGCTGCGTTCCATGGTGAACAGGGACGATGTGATACTCGATAAGAGATCCAAGTCCACCTCTTTTAAACCGGCGGACAAAATAGTCAAATTCCAAGTCCATCCAACAGACTCTACAAAAACGGCCTCCATTGGGGCACAATTAAACCCCGATGTAGATGCCGCACTACGAGAATTCCTACGGGAAAATTGGGACATCTTTGCCTGGCACCCTTCAGACATGCCAGGAATCCCATGCCGGCTAGCCGAGCACAGCCTAAATATCCTAAAAGGATTCAAGCCAGTCAAACAAACTCTTCGGCGCTTCTCTAAACCCAAGAGACAGGCCATGGGAGAGGAACTAGCCAAACTATTGGAGGCCGGATTCATTAGAGATATAAAACATCCGAACTGGCTAGCAAACCTGGTAATGGTACCAAAGAAGGACAAATCCTGGCGCCTATGTGTCGATTTCAAGGACCTTAACAAGGCTTTCCAAAAGGATCCCTTCCCCCTCCCCCGCATCGATCAAATTATCGACGCTACCGCAGGACACGATTCATTGTGCTTCCTCGATGCATACTCCGGCTACCACCAAATTAAGATGGCAGAGCCAGACCAAGCTGCAACGGCATTCATTACTCCATACGGCCCATTCTGCTTTAACACAATGCCCTTCGGGCTCAAAAACGCCGGCGCAACATATCAGCGCATGATTCGGACATGTCTGGCAAACCAGTTCAGCAAAACAGTGGAGGCATACGTAGATGATGTGGTCGTAAAATCCAAGCATGTCGAAACTCTAGTAGACGACTTGAGGCTCACATTCGACAATCTCCGAGCATATGACATTAAGCTCAACCCGAAAAAATGCGTTTTCGGCGTACCAGCCGGAAAGCTCTTGGGTTTCATCGTATCCGGTAGAGGAACTGAAGCAAACCCAGCCAAGATCCGAGCTCTGTCACAATTGGATATCCCAAAAGACCTCAAGCAAATACAAAAATTGACTGGATGCATGGCGGCTCTAAGCCGCTTTATCTCCTGCTTAGGAGAAAAGGCATTACCCCTTTATCGCCTCCTGCGGCGCACTGAACACTTCGAGTGGACGGATGCCGCCACGGCCGGACTCGAAGAATCAAAGCCATATTGGCAACAAATCCGGTCCTGGCCGCACCCAACACGGGCGAACCAATGCTATTATACATCACGGCAACCCATCAAGTTGTAAGCGCGGTGCTCGTTGTCGAACGAGAAACAGACGGACACAAGTTCCCTCTCCAAAAACTAGTTTACTATGTGTCCACTGTCCTAACTCCATGCAAGTCACGATACCCGCATTATCAAAAGGTAGCATACGCGGTGTTCATGGCATCCCAGAAGCTACGAAACTACTTTCAAGAGTGTTCGATAACAGTAGCCTCCGAAGTACCTCTTAACAATATCATAAACAACCGCGACGCAACAGCCCTGATTGCCAAATGGGCCATTGAGCTCCTCCCGTTCGACATAACATATAAGCCACGATGAGCCATCAAGTCGCAAGCCTTGGCCGACTTTGTCGCGGAATGGACTGAAGCCGAACTCCCTAAAGAGTATGACACATATTCCAACTGGACCATGCACTTTGACGGCTCCAAAATGTTGGTGGGTCTGGGGGCTGGCGTCGTCCGGACGTCCCCAACAGGAGATACAGTCCAATATGTACTCCAGATAATGTATACAGACTCCAACAACGCAGTCGAATACGAGGCCCTTCTACATGGCCTCCGGATGGCAGTCTCCATGGGCATTCAGCACCTAGAGGTGCGTGGGGATTCGAACCTCGTGATATCCCAAATAAACGGAGACTTTGACGCCAAAGATCCGAAAATGGCATCTTACCGCAACGCCGTCCTAAATATGTCAACTCGGTTCGAAGGGCTGGAATTCCACCATATAGCCCGGGAAAATAATCAGGCAGCAGACGTCCTGGCACACATCGGCGCAAAGCGCGATGCACTCCTCCCCAACATGTTCCTGGAAAGGCTATTCAAGCCATCCGTACAGTGGGAAGGGGAATCCAGAATTAACAACCCGGACCAGGCCGCATCACCTGACCCCGAACACCCTGACACAACGGAAGACTCCGTCAATGAAGTCACACCCTCAGCCCACGTAATAATGGCAGTAATTGCCCCGTGGACAGAACCATTCTTAGCCTACTTAACTAGGCAGGAACTCCCCGAGGACCAAAATGAGGCACGCTGCATAGTGCGGCGATCTAAAGCCTATAAAGTCCACGAAGGAGAGCTTTATAAGAAAAGCACCACCGGAGTCCTTCAAAGGTGTATCTCCGAAGAGGAAGGGCGGAACCTTCTAGCAGAAATTCACGCCGGACTCGGCGGGCACCACGTTGTAGCCCGAGCCCTTGTAAGCAAGGTCTTCTGTACCGGATTTTATTGGCCGACGGCCCGGGCAGACGCTCAGGACTTAGTCCAGCGATGCGTCGGTTGCCAATTATTTGCTAATCAAAGCCACATGCCGCCTACCGCCCTACAAACCATACCCATCACCTGGCTTTTTGCGGCCTGGGGGCTTGACATGGTTGGACCCCTTAAAGGAGGAACCCACAAGAAGAAATACCTACTGGTCATGGTGGATAAATTCACCAAATGGATAGAGGCCAAGCCTATAAAGACGGCCGAATCCGGACCGGTGATAGACTTCATATCCGGGGTTGTACACCGTTATGTCGTCCCCCACAGCATCATCACTGATAGCGGCACAAACTTTATGGCCGACGAAGTTAAACTCTGGTGCAAAAACATGGCCATTAAGCTCGACTACGCTTCAGTCTATCACCCACAAACTAACGGTCAAGTCGAGCAAGCCAACGATCTCATCATGAGCGGCATCAAACCCAGACTAGTGCGATCCCTCAAGGAATCTAACTCGCACTGGGTAGAGGAGCTTGACTCTGTACTCTGGGGGCTGCGGACCACACCAAATCGCACTACCGGATTCACACCATTTTTTATGGTATATGGCGCAGAGGTAGTCCTTCCCTGCGACATAATTCATGACTCACCTCGCGTGCGCATGTACGAAGAAAGAGAAGCCGAGCTTGATTGGTAGGATAGCTTGGACACATTGGAGGAGGAGCGCGACGTAGCAAAATCCCGTTCCGCATTCTATCAACAGCAGGCTCGAAGATATCAAAGCCAAGAAGTACGGGCCAAAACTTATAACGTTGGCAAACTAGTTCTACGCCTGCCGGACAAGAAAAAGGACAAACTAAAGCCCAAATGGGAGGGTCCCTTCATAATCGACCAATTCCTGACTGGTGGAGCGTACCATTTGCGAAACGCGTCGGACAACCGACTCGAGCCGAACCCATGGAACGCGGCACGCCTACGAAGGTACTACGCCTAGCGCGCGGACTCTGTGTTCGTCTCCTTCCTCTGTCCCTTTTTTTTATTTATTTCAAATTAGTTGCCTGGTATTTCTCTCCTTCTCCCCCTTTTTTTTCTCCCAAGCCTTTAGGGGCTTGCCCGCGCGTTGTTTGCACATACTTGACGCGCCACCCGCGCTCATTATACCTAGGGGCTTCTTTATCAGAAGTCTACATAAACGGGCCTCATGCCCAAAACATGCGTGACACTTCCGCATGAACCTTTTATACACCATTATATGCATCGATATGACTTAAGTTTTGGCCAAGCTGGGTTGCCTGGCTCCTGTGCTTACCCCTACGTTCCCGTTTGTTCGGCTAGGTGGTAAAGGGGCACCTCTGCGATTGTTACTGCCGGGTCAGCCGGATGTGTACCTCAGATTGGGTGAAGCCAAAAGCTAGCGTTCTTAAGGGAATATTCGGTCGGTGAACTAAAAGATGATTTTTCTTGTTTATTTATCTGCCCCTAGATGCTTTTCTGCTTTCTTTTCGCAGTCCGGACATGCACTTTAGGGCGTGCCTCCCAGGGAAAGGAACCCCTAACGGAACTATTCTCCCTAGAAGATGTTTCTTACTAACCATGTAATATAACATAACTAGTTGGGCACTTGTCTGCTAAAGCACTTATGACCCCTATGCCTAGTCTCCATGCATGCCCCGGTTCTTACATAACCGAGAGGGTATTCGGACACACTCCGGACTATCGGGTCCAGAGGTTGAAGCGAAAAGGTCCGCAATGACAAACGATCTACAATCCGGCTAGACGGCATTTTACATGTCATTTTAAATTACATAGCCAATTTGACTAGGCATATTCTTCTTCAATACCATCCAACACGCTGTCTAATTTACAGTCCTGTTGGGAATACTTGGCAGCTAGCTCTACCTGGCCATACACTAAACTGGCAGGGATCTCCTTCCCGTCGGGCCCCACAGGGCCGACCTCGGCCATGTGGTTCGGGTCAGCCTTCGTGTACCGAGTCTTCAGCATGGCCCAGGCCTCCCGGGCACCTTGACAGCAGGCCGATAGCTTCCATAATCGGAAGCGCTGCCGCACTCCCTTCAGCTTCTCTGCAAGCTCTCCTCGAACTTCGGGCATGGAGCGGGATGGCCACATAGCCTGGACAACGCCTTGCATCGCCTGGCGAACTCGTTCATGCAGTTGCAACAGCTCGGGAAGAAGGTCCCCCGCTGAACCGGGCATTTCCTCCGTAGGACGACCTGTCAGCATATCTACACACATAGCTCTGTCAATCGACTTCCTTGCCGAACTCTTTTTTCAAAGATTCGTTCAAGCACTTACTAAAAATGTCGCGTCGAAGTCGCTAATTTTCCTTTACGGAATCAGACAGTTGAGCACGAACATCCTTTAGTTCCTCGCCCAGCTAGGTATTGGCGTCTTGAAGCTTGTTCTTCTCTTGCCTCACCCTCGTCAGCATGCTCTCGCCGGCCTTTAACTGACGTAGGAGTTGTTGCTTGCCCGGATTCACTCCAGCCCCATCTGCACTGTTATTGTCAGAATTGCACACATGCCGCACTTCACGACAGAATTATCTTTCGAAGCATATATTACCTAAGGGGGTCCCCTTAGCATTCTCTGAAGCGGCCAGTGCGGCCTCAAGTTGGGCCTTGCACCCTTCCAGCTCCTGGGACAGTTGCGTATTCTTTTTTGTAAGATCTTGCATAACATATGATCCTTAAATCAGTTATCTTAACTGTTTCAAGTCTCGGGGGCTACTGACATATATAACCATCAGATTTACTCACCCGTATGTCTTTCGCATACTGCTCTGTGGCTCTGGCTAGACCATTTTGAGCGGCACGGAGGTACGCATCTCTCGTATTAAAGGCGTCTAACGCCTCTTGGGAGAATCATGCATCACGAAGAACAGCCCGGTGATGCCTGTGGTTCATGGCACTCTCCACCTCTGAATTGGTGGCAGATAGCCCGTCCGCGTCCTCTATCGGAGGAGCGTCCGGCGCACGCCCTGTGTTTGTCTCTGCTTCCGGACCCGGCCTTGAAGCCTGGCCGGTGGGTATAGTCCGGCGGGGCGCTCTTCTTCCTGAGGAGAGCATGAGCGTTAGTGTGACTTGAGGGCATAAATCCTAGGCGTTAAAACTGCACGCCGTACCGTTGCACCGGAGTCTCGATCCGGTCCGCACTTCTTTTTGACCTGCCTGGCTTCAATAGCCCTTGTTGGCTACCCACCACGGGCCCGGCCCTCCGCCTCAAGGATTTCCCCTGCAAAGCGAAACATTATTGGTTCACGACAATTAAAATAAAGCATGGATGGATCCTCTTGAAAGTACTGGGACTTCGGTCTCGGTTACCTTTGAGGCCGGGAGTAGTCCGGGATAGTCGGCCGTAATGGCCACTAAGGTATTATCCTTACTCAATCGATGAAACACCCCATCAATTAGCTCCACACATAAGTCCGGGTCCTCTTGGGAATCCGGATCGAGGGACCGTTCCGGGTCCTCGGGTTGAGGAGGAGGGCTGTTTATCTCCTTCACAGTCTGGCGCAGCTCCTGCGTTAAAATTGCTAGACTAAGTACTCAATTATGGGAATTTGAAAACAGGTAGGCAAGTGAAAATGTTCGCTCACCCAGCTTGGAGGACTATACATGGAGAATCCACCCCGTGGGTTGACACGGAGGAATTCCTCTTCTTCTCCCTTGTACAAAGGGGATAAGATCTTTATTAGAGCCGCAGCCGAATCCGGCCCCTTGCGAACGCACCGGGTGGCGTCGTCCTCCCCATTGAAATCCCACATGGGGTGGCCTATGTACTGAAGCGGCTGCACCCCCCCGCATAATGCATGTGGCCATGACCTCAATCATGGTCAGTCCGGAATGAGCCAACAACCTTATCCGGCTCATCAGGTAAAGGACATCCCTGTCAGTTTTCCTCTGAGGGTTCCGTGGGCGCCAGCTCAGGCGTTTCTTCAGCGGAGCGTTATTGAACTTAGGGAGGCCGATCCGTACAGGGTCCGGTAGGGGGACTTGTCCATATAAAACCATTCCGAAGGCCAGTCCTCGGATGCCTTCTTCGAGGTTCTGGATAGATATCCGGTCCCGGCGATGCGCCATAGTTCGGCTCCGCCCACTTGATAAATTGACCCCCCTGAGAGCGGGGCACAGGGCAGAACAACCTCTTGCACAGCGCGAAATGGGCCTCGATGCCCAAAAACAGCTCGCAGAGGGCCACGAAGCCCGCAATATGCAGTACGGAGGCAGGCGTGAGGTTGTGAGGGAAGGTGGTGTGAATTGGATCTAAATCCCTGTCTCTTTTATGGGCGGCTCATTTACGCGGCCGGGGGGGGGGGGGGGGGGCGTAAATGAAAAAACTCCTTGGCTTTTCACATTCGTTTGACACGTGGAAGATGGTCATTGTTGGGCACAGAAGCTGAGGAGAGCAGCGCGCGCTAGAAGCCGGACACTATTCGACAAGCACATGGAATTTGGAGAATAACCCGCCTTGCAATGCCGAAGACAAACTTGCGCGCCGGACTTATCGTCATTGAAGCCTGGTTCGGGGGCTACTGAGGGAGTCCTGGATTAGGAGGTGTCCGGATGGCCGGACTATGACCTTTGGCCGGACTCCCGGACTATGAAGATACAAGATTGCAGACTTCGTCCCGTGTCCGGATAGGACTTTCCTTGGCGTGGAAGGCAAGCTTGGCGATATGATAAGAAGATCTCCTCCCATTGTAACCGACTCTATGTAACTCTAGCCCTCTCCGGTGTCTATATAAACCGGAGAGTTTTAGTCCGTAGGACGAACAACAATCATACCATAGGCTAGCTTCTAGGGTTTAGCCTCTCTGATCTCGTGGTAGATCAACTCTTGTACTACCCATATCATCAATATTAATCAAGCAGGATTAGGGTTTTACCTCCATCGGGAGGGCCCAAACCTGGGTAAAAACATCGTGTCCCTTGTCTCCTGTTACCATCTGCCTAGACGCACAGTTCGGGACCCCCTACCCGAGATCCACCGGTTTTGACACCGACACACACCAAAAGATCTACTAGTAAAAAAGTGCATGCTATAGAAGAAATTAATGTTTTTAGTGGAAAGATGGATGAACTTATGAAATTGTTTGCTACTAAGAGTGATCCTATTGATCCCAATGATATGCCTTTGTCTACTTTGATTGAGAATAATAATGAATCTATGGATGTGAATTTTGTTGGTAGGAATAATTTTGGTAATAATGCTTATAGAGGAAACTTTAATCCTAGACCGTTCCCTAGTGATTCCTCTAATAATTATGGAAATTCCTACAATAATTCTTATGGTAATTTTAATAACATACCCTCTGATTTTGAGAATAGTGTTAAAGAATTTATGATCTCTCAAAAGAATTTCAATGCTTTGCTTGAAGAAAAATTGCTTAAAGTTGATGATTTGGCTAGGAACATTGATAGACTTTCGCTTGATGTTGATTCTTTGAAACTTATATCTACTTCTCCTAAGCATGATATCAATGAGTCTCTCAAAGCAATGAGAGTGTCCATTGATGAGTGCAAAGAAAGAACCGCTAGATTGCATGCTAAGAAAGAGTGCTTTGTAAAAGCGTGTTCTTCTAGTTTCCATGAAAATAATGATGAAGATCTAAAAGTTATTGATGAGTCCCCTATTAGATCCTTGTTTTGCAATATGAATCTTGATAATGATGGGACTGGAGATGAGTCAACTTTAGTTAAAAGGCGTCCCAATGATTCGGAGTTTTTAGATCTTAATGCTAAATTTGGTAAAAGTGGGATTGGAGAGGTTAAGACTTTAAATAGCATTGAACCCACTATATTGGATTTCAAGGAATTTAATTATGATAATTATTATTTAGTAGATTGTATTTCCTTGTTGCAATCCGTTTTGAATTCTCCTCATGCTTATAGTCAAAATAAAGCCTTTACCAAACATATTGTTGATGCCTTGATGCAATCTTACGATGAAAAACTTAATTTGGAAGTTTCTATACCTATAAAACTTAATGATGAGTGGGAACCTACTATAAAGATTAAAATTAAAAATCATGAGTGTTATGCTTTATGTGATTTGGGTGCTAGTGTTTGCACGATTCCGAAAACTCTATGTGATATTCTAGGTTTCCATGATCTTGATGATTACTCTTTAAATTTGCACCTTGCGGATTCCACCATTAAAAAGCCTATGGGAAGGATCAATGATGGTATTATTGTTGCAAATAGGAACTATGTGCCCGTAGATTTTATCGCTCTTGACATATATTGCAATATTTCTTGTCCTATTATTCTTGGTAGACCTTTCCTTAGAACGATTGGTGCAATTATTGATATGAAGGAAGGGAATATTAGATTCCAATTTCCATTAAGGAAATGCATGGCACTTTCCAAGAAAGAAAGTTAAAAATTACCTTATGAATCTATCATGCGAGCTACTTATGAATTGAGTGCCAAAGATGGTACTACTTAGATCTATCCTCGCTTTTATGCCTAGCTAGGGGCGTTAAACGATAGCGCTAGTTGGGAGGCAACCCAATTTTATATTTGTTTTTTGTTTTTGCTTCTGTTTAGTAATAAATTTTTCATCTACCTTCTGTTTAGATGTATTTTTATGTTTTAGAGTTTGTGCCAAGTAGAACCTATAGGATAACCTATGGTGATAGTTAATTTGATTCTGCTGAAAAACAGAAACTTTGCACGCACGAAAATAATTTTAGTAATTCGCAGAAAGGTGATTTTGTGTTTATTCATTTTTCTGTAGATCAATAGACAAATTTCACAGGACTTCCTATTTTGGTAGGATTTTTAGAGTTCCAGAAGTATTCGAGAGTTACAGATTGCTACAGATTGTTCTGTTTTTGACAGATTCTGTTTTTCGTGTGTTGTTTGCTTATTTTGATGCATCTATGGCTAGTATTAAGTGGTATGAACCATAGAAAAGTTGGAATACAGTAGGTTTAACACAAATATAAATAAAGAATGAGTTCATTATAGTACGTTATGTGGTGGTTTTTCTTTCTTGCACTAACGGAGCTTATGAGATTTCCTATTGAGTTTTGTGTTGTGAAGTTTTCAAGTTTTGGGTAAAGATTTGATGGACTATGGAATAAGGAGTGGCAAGAGCCTAAGCTTGGGTATGCCCATGGCACCCCAAGATATTCAAGGATAAACAAAATCCTAAGCTTGGGGATGCCCCGGAAGCCATCCCCTCTTTCGTCTTCGTCTATCGGTAACTTTACTTGGAGCTATATTTTTATTTGTCACATGATATGTGTTTTGCTTGGAGCGTCTTGTATGATATTAGTCTTTCTTTTTATTTTACCACAATCATCCTTTATGTACACACCTTTTGGGAGAAGCCCACTTGATTTAGAATTTATTAGAATACTCTATGTGCTTCACTTATATCTTTTGAGCTAGATAGTCTTGCTCTAGTGCTTCACTTATATCTTTTAGAGCACGCGGTGGATTGATTTTTAAGAAATTGTTGATCTCTCATGCTTAACTTATATTATTTTTAGAGTCTTTTAGAACAGCATGGTATTTGCTATGGTTATAAAATTGGTCCTAGAATGATGGGCATCCAAGTTGGGTATAATAAAAACTATCATAGAAAGTGAATTGGATGCTATGATCAATTTGATACTTGATAATTGTTTTGAGATATAAAGGTGGTAATATTAGAGTCATGCTAGTTGAGTGATTATGAATTTAAAGAATACTTGTGTTGAAGCTTGTGATTCCCGTAGCATGCACGTATGGTGAACCGCTTTGTGATGAAGTTGGAGCACAATTTTATTTATTGATTGTCTTCCTTATGAGTGGCGGTCGGGGACGAGCGATGGTCTTTTCCTACCAATCTATCCCCCTGGGAGCATGCGCGTAGTACTTTGTTTTCAATGGCTTGTAGATTTTTGCAATAAGTATATGAGTTCTTTATGACTAATGTTGAGTCCATGGATTATACGCACTCTCACCTTCCACCATTGCTAGCCTCTCTTGTGCCGCACAACTTTCGCCGGTACCATACACCCACCATATACCTTCCTCAAAACAGCCACCATACCTACCTATTATGGCATTTCCATAGCCATTCCAAGATATATTGCCATGCAACTTTCCACCGTTCCATTTATATGACATGCATCATCATTGTCATATTGCTCTTTGCGTGATCATGTAGTTGACATCGTATTTGTGGCAAGACCACCTACATAATTTTCATACATGTCGCTCTTGATTCATTGCATATCTCGGTACACCGCTAGAGGCATTCATATAGAGTCATATATTGTTTTAAGTATCGAGTTGTAATCTTGAGTTGTAAGTAAATAAAAGTGTGATGATCTTCATTATTAGAGCATTGTCCCAGTGAGGAAAGGATGATGGAGACTATGATTCCCCCACAAGTCGGGATGAGACTTCGGACTTTATTAAAAAAAGGCCAAAGAGCCCACCAAAGAAAAAAAAAAGAGAAGAAAGGCCAAAAAAAGAGAAAGGCCCAAAAAAAGAAAAAATGAGAAAAAATGAATGAAATGAGAGAAAAAGAGAGAAGGGACAATGCTACTATCCTTTTTACCACACTTGTGCTTCAAAGCAGCACCATAAGCTTCATGATTGAGAGTCTCCTATGTTGTCACTTTCATATACTAGTGGGAATTTTCATTATAGAACTTGGCTTGTATATTCCAATGATGGGCTTCCTCAAAATGCCCTAGGTCTTCGTGAGCAAGCGAGTTGGATGCACACCCACTTAGTTTATTTTGTTGAGCTTTCATACATTTATAGCTCTAGTGCATCTGTTGCATGGCAATCCCTACTCACTCACATTGATATCTATTAATGGGCATCTCCATAGCCCGTTGATACGCCTAGTTGATGTGAGACTATCTTCTCCTTTTTGTCTTCTCCACAACCACCATTCTCTTCCACATATAGTACTATGACCATGGCTCACGCTCATGTATTGCGTGAAAGTTGAAAAAGTTTGAGATTACTAAAGTATGAAACAATTTCTTGGCTGGTAATCGGGGTTGTGCATGATTAAATACTTTGTGTGGTGAAGATAGAGCAACAGCCAGACTATATGATTTTGTAGGGATAACTTTCTTTAGCCATGTTATTTTGAGAAGACATGATTGCTTAATTAGTATGCTTGAAGTATTACTATTTCTTATGTCAATATGAACTTTTATTTTGAATCATTTGGATCTGAACATCCATGCCACAATAAAGAAAATTAATTGAGAATTATGCTAGGTAGCATTCCACATCAAAAATTCTGTTTTTATCGTTTACCTACTCCAGGACGAGTAGGAATTAAGCTTGGGGATGCTTGATACGTCTCCAATGTATCTATAATTTTTGATTGTTCCATGCTATTATATTACCCGTTTTGGATGTTTATGGGCTTTACTTTACACTTTTATATCATTTCTGGGACTAACCTACTAACCGGAGGCCCAGCCTGAATTGCTGTTTTTTTGCCTATTTCGGTGTTTCGAAGAAAAGGAATATCAAACGGAGTCCAAATGGAATGAAACCTTCGGGAGCGATCTTTTTGGAACAAACGTGATCCAGAGGACTTGGAGTGGAAGTCAAGAAACAAGGGAGGCAGCCACGAGGGTGCCCGGCGTGCCCCCTACAGGTGGGCATGCCCCCCACCCTCGTGGGCCCCTCGAGCGTCCACCGACCTACTTCTTCCTCCTACATATACCCATGTACCCCGAAAACATCAGAAGAGACCACGAAAAACTATTTCCACCATCGTAACCTTCTGTATCCGCGAGATCCCATCTTGGAGCCTTCGTCAGTGCTCCACCGGAGGGGGAATCGACGACCACGGAGGGCCTCTACATCATCTCCAAGGCCTCTCCGATGATTTGTGAGTAGTTTACCACAGACCTTCGGGTCCATAGTTATTAACTAGATGGCTTCTTCTCTCTCTTTGAATCTCAATACAAAGTTCTCCTCTATCTTCTTGGAGATCTATTCGATGTAACTCTTTTTGCGGTGTGTTTGTCGAGATCCGATGAATTGTGGGTTTATGATCAAGTTTATCTATGAGAAATATTTGAATCTCCTCTGAATTCTTGTATGTGTGATTAAGTTATCTTTGCAAGTCTCTTCGAATTATCAGTTTGGTTTGGCCTACTAGATTGATCTTTCTTGCAATGGGAGAAGTGCTTAGCTTTGGGTTCAATCTTGCGGTGTCCTTTCCCAGTGACAGCAGGGGCAGCAAGGCACGTATTGTATTGTTGCCATCGAGAATAAAAAGATGGGGTTTATATCATATTGCATGAGTTTATCCCTCTACATCATGTCATCTTTCTTAATGTGTTACTCTGTTCTTTATGAACATAATACTCTAGATGCATGCTGGATAGCGGTTGATGTGTGCAGTAATAGTAGTAGATGCAGGCAGGAGTCGGTCTACTTGTCATGGACGTGATGCCTATATACATGATCATGCCTAGATACTCTCATAATTATTCGCTTTTCTATCAATTGCTCGGTAGTAATTTGTTCACCCACCGTAATACTTATGCTATCTTGAGAGAAGCCACTAGTGAAACCTATGGCCCCCGGGTCTATCTCTTATCATATAAGCTTTCAATCTACTTTTATTTGCATCTTTACTTTTCCAATCTATATCATAAAATACCAAAAATATATTTATCTTATCATATTATCTCTATCAGATTTCACTTTTGCAAGTGGCCTTGAAGGGATTGGCAACCCCTTTATTGCGTTGGTTGCGAGTTCTTGTTTGTTTGTGTAGGTGCATGGGACTTTTGAGGAGCCTCCTACTGCATTGATACCTTGGTTCTCAAAAACTGAGGGAAATACTTACGCTACTATTGCTGCATCACCCTTTCCTCTTCAAGGAAAACCAACGCAAGCTCAAGACGTAGCAGTCGGCCGCGCGCGTGGGGATAAGGTAGGGTTAGTAGTAGCACGGGTAGCAAAACGTGCTGCAGCTAAGGAGAATAGTAGTAGCGATGTGCTGGGATGAACGCTACTGCTAAGTTGGACAAGCAGTAGCGCTTTGCTACTAAATGCGCTACTGCTAAGTTGCTGTCAATGCAAAAATACATTGGCCATCAATGATCTTTTTGTGTACAATGTGAATTGTCAATATGAGTCCGCTCCGGTAGGAACCGGAGAAGACTCATATTGCGGCCACAAATTCTACACATAGAGTTCAGTGAAGACCAAGTGGTTGTGATAGTTTGAGGAGTAACATATTTAAGGTGGTAAACACCCTGTTCGCGGAGCGAGGTGGGACTAAACTTGTGGGCTGAACTTATCAGTAGTGAGTTTCGAAGAAGTGCGCTGCTGCTAACATCTGTAGAAGTAGCGCGGTCCATTATAGGGCGCTACTACTATAACTAGCTGGACGGCCAGGTCATGGCAATTAGAGCAGTAGCGCGGTTTCGTGGGAATGCGCTACTGCTACTTTTGTTTCAGCAGTACGTTTTCCCGGAGCACGCTGCTGCTAAATTGCACTAGCGTTGTATTTTGAAGATCGCTGCTAGTAAGATTCTGTGTATAAGGTTTTCCCTAGTAGTGTCCACACCCTGTCCACGAGGGTGGAGGACACGCCCACCACCCTGGGGGGCGCCCCCTGCCTCGTGGGTCCCCTGAGGCTCCACCGACCTCAAATCCAACTCTATATATTAACGTTCGGGGAGAAAAATATCAGAGAGAAGGATTCATCGTGTTTTACGATACGGAGCCGCCACCAAGCCCTAATCTCTCTCGGGAGAGCTGATCTGGAGTCTGTTCGGGGATCCGGAGAGGTGAATCGGTCGCCGTCATCATCATCAACCTTCCTCCATCACCAATTCCATGATGCTCACTCCCGTGCGTGAGTAATTCCATCGTAGGCTTGCTGGACGGTGATGGGTTGGATGAGATTTACCATGTAATTGAGTTAGTTTTGTTAGGGTTTGATCCCTAGTATCCACTATGTTCTGAGATTGATGTTGCTATGACTTTGCTATGCTTAATGCTTGTCACTAGGGCCCGAGTGCCATGATTTCAGATCTGAACCTATTATGTTTTCATGAATATATGTGAGTTGTTGATACTATCTTGCAAGTCAATAGTCACCTACTATGTGTTATGATCCGGTAACCTCGAAGTGACAATAATCGAGACCACTCTCGGTGACGACTGTAGTTTGAGGATTTCATGTATTCACTAAGTGTTAATGCTTTGGTCCCGTACTCTATTAAAAGGAGGCCTTGATATCCCTTAGTTTCCAACAGGACCCCGCTGCCACGGGAGGGTAGGACAAAAGATGTCATGCAAGTTCTTTTCCATAAGCACATATGACTATATTCGGAATACATGCCTACATTACATTGATGAACTGGAGCTAGTTCTGTGTCACCATATGTTATAACTGTTGCATGAGGAATCGCATCCGACATAATTATCCATCACTGATCCAATGCCTACAAGCTTTTCACATATTGATCTTTGCTTAGTTACTTTTCCATTGCCACTATTACAATTACTAAAAACTGCTACTGTTACCTTTGCCACCGTTACCGTTACTTCCATACTACTTTGCTACTTAATACTTTGCTGCTGATATTAAGTTTTCCAGGTGTAGTTGAATTGACAACTCAACTGCTAATACTTGAGAATATTCTTTGGCTCCCCATGTGTCGAATCAATAAATTTGGGTTGAATACTCTATCCTCGAAAGCTGTTGCGATCCCCTATACTTGTGCGTTATCACGCACCAAGTTTGTATTTTGATTGGATCAAACTAAGCATTGGCAAGGGGACAATGGGGGAGTTTTGGTGAACACCAAAGAACTCTGATGAACTATGCGAACCCTAGTGCAGATCTAATGAGAAGCAGGATGGGTACCTATTGATGTTGATGAACAGCGGAGGAGCGCTGCGATCTCTAGACACGGTCAGGTTGATGCAGCGGCCTGGGTCAGGGTCGCTGGAGAAGGTTGACAGCGGCGGAGCTCAAGCTGCCGTGCTCAAGCACGAGGAAGAAAAAGGAGAAGAAGCCGAGGTGGAGGTAAAAGCAATAGAAAGGACCCATGTCCCTATTTATAAGGAAGTAGCTAGACGGCATGTGCGGAAATTGAGGAGACAAAAAATGATTATGTGCCCATACGGAGGCCTCGATTCTCGGGAAGATCATTAAAGATAAGGATCCTTTGGAGATATCTTGGGTCTTGTGCGGATTTAATGTACGGGACGTCATGGCGGGTCGTAATGATCCGGCTTATACAAGCTCTTGCGGTTTATGAAGAAAAGCGTGAGAAGTCAGCACTGGTGCATTTTTTCTACCAGGTTAAAGTGAAGATTGATGTGAACAAGTTCAAATCAACCTGGGGCCTAATGTTGGGGATATAACTCCTAGGTATAACCTGCCCAGGAGGGGCCTGGTTATGCCATTGGGGACTTAAAGATGAAGAGGCCCGATAAGGTCCAAGAAGACATGAAGATGACGGTTCATAGAGCAAGCCTATTGAAGGCCCAAGACTCGGAGAGGACTTGAGTCCCAAAGGTGTGATCCGCCATATGTTAACGTGTTCTATAAGGCAGGTTTAGTTAGAAACCGAGTCGGTTACGTTTGTATGAGCCGGCCTGGATTCTGTAAGACGTCGGGCATCAACCTATATATAAAGGGGTGACCCGGCGGCGAGTTAACTTAAGAAACAATCAATCGAGAACTAGGTCAAGCGTATTCGCTCCCTGGTAATTTAAACCCAAGCAATACAACTAAAAGCAGGAATAGGCTTTTACCTCATTGAGAGGGGCAAAACCTTGGTAAACTCTCTGTGTCCCTTGTCCCGTTCAACCCCTTTAAGCTAACCTAGTTGCGATGGCTCCACACCTAAGCCCTTTTGCTAGGACATCTGCCGTGATAAAACCACGACACCCTCCGAAAAACATGGCAGGGGGGGCGCAGCCAAGGGCAGGAGCCCAAGTAGGATTCGGTCCTACTTGGGGTGCCCCTTGGCCTCTCCCCTCTCCCTCCCACCTATATATATGAGGAGGGGGTGCCTAGCACACCCCAGACAATTTCCTAGCCGTTTGCGGTGTTCCCCTCCACCGTTTACACCCCCGGTCATATTTTCATAGTGCTTGGGCGAAGCCCTGCGGAGATCACTTCACCATCACTGTCACCATGCCATTGTGCTAACGGATCTCATCTACTAGCTCACTGTCTTGCTGGATCAAGAAGGCGGAGGACGTCACCGAGCTGAACGTATGCTGAACGCGGAGGTGCCATATGTTCGGTACTAGAATGGTTGGATCACAAAGAAAGTTCAACTACATCAACTGCATTGTGAAACACTTCCGCTTACGGTCTATGAGGGTACGTAGACACACTCTCCCCTCTCATTTCTATGCATCTCCTTGATAGATCTTGCATGTGCGTAGAGTTTTTTTTGTTTCCATGCCACGTTTCCCAACAATGGCATCATGAGCCAGGTCTATGTGTAGATGATATGCACGAGTAGAACACAAAGAGTTGTGGGCTGTGATAGTCATACTGCTTACCACCAACGTCTTATTTTGATTCGACGGTATTGTGGGATGAAGCGTCCCGGACCAACCTTACATGTCCACGCACATGAGACCGGTTCCACTGACTAACATGCAACTAGTTTTGCATAAAGGTGGATGGCGGGTGTATGTTTCTCCTACTTTAGTTGAATCGAATTTGATTGCGGCCGGTCCTTGAAGAAGGTTAAAATAGCAAACTTGATGAATCACTGTTGTGCTTTTATGCGTAAGTAAGAATGGTTCTTGCTAGAAGCCCGTAGCCACGTAAAACTTCCAACAACAAAGTAGAGGATGTCTAACTTGTTTTTATAGGGCATGTTGTGATGTGATATGGTCAAGATATGATGTGATATATGTTGATGTATGAGATGATCATGTTTTGTAATATCGACAACCGGCAGGAGCCTTAGGGTTGTCTCTTTATTGTATGAAGTGCAAGCGCCATGTAATTGCTTTACTTTATCACTATGTGTTAGCGATAGTTGTAGAAGCAATAGTTGGTGTGAAAACCTTGATGCAATGACGCTACGATGGAGATCAAGGTGTCAAGCCGGTGACGATGGAGATCATGACGATGCTTTGAAGATGGAGATCAAAAGCACAAGATGATGGCCATATCATGTCACATATTATTATTGCATGTGATATTTATCTTTTATGCACCTTATATTGCTTAGAACGATGGTAGCATTATAAGATGGTCCCTTCACTTAATTTCAAGATAAAAGTGTTCTCCCTGAGTATGCACCATTGCTACAGTTCGTCGTTTCGGTACACCACGTGATGATCGGGTGTGATAGACTCTACATTCACATACAATGGGTGTAAGACAATTTTACACATGCAGAATACTTGGGTTAAACTTGATGAGCCTAGCATGTCCAGACATGGTCACAGAACACTCGAGACCGAAAGGTCGAACATGAGTCATATAATAGATATGATCAACATAAAGATGTTCACCATTGATGACTACCCCATCTCACGTGATGATCGGACATGGGTTAGTTGATTTGGATCATGTATCACTTAAATAACTTGAGGGATGTTAATTTAATTAACTGAACTTAAATTTATCATGAACTTAGTCTTAATAGTTTTTGCATATCTATGTTGTAGATCAATAGCTTGCAATATAGCTCCCCTATTTTTGATATGTTCCTAGAGAAAAAAAGTTGAAAGATGATAGTAGCAATGATGCGGACTGGGTCCATGATCTGAGGATTATCCTCATTGCTTCACAAAAGAATTGTGTCCTTGATGCACAGCTAGGTGACAGACCTGTTGCAGGAGCAGATGCAGATGTTATGAACGTGACTACTTGGTAGTTTAGTGCGCCATGCTCTACGGCTTCAAACCGGGACTTCAAAAATGTTTTGAACGCCACAGAGCATATGAAATGTTCCAAGAGCTAAAAATGGTGTTTCAGAGTCATGGCCATGTCAAGAGGTATGAGACCTCTGACAAGTACTTTGCCTACAAGATGGAGGAGAATAGCTCAGCCAGTGAGCATGTGCTCAGAATGTCTGGGTACTACAATCGCTTGAATCAAGTGGGAGTTAATCTTCCAGATAAGATAGTGATTGACAGAGTTCTCTAGTCACTATCACCAAGCTACTAGAACTTCGTGATGAACTATAATATGCAAGGGATGACGAAAACGACCCCCGAGGTCTTCGCGATGCTAAAATCAGTGAAGGTAAAAATCAAGAAAGAGCATCAAGTGTTGATGGTTAAACAAGACCACTAGTTTCAAGAAAAGGGTGAGGGAAAGAAAGGGAACTTAGATAAGAATGGCAAGCAAGTTGTCGCTCCATGAAGAAGCCCAAAGCTGGACCCAAGCCTGAAACTGAGTGCTTCTACTGCAAAGAAAATGGTCACTGGAAGAGGAACTGCCCCAAATACTTGGTGGATAAGAAGGATGGCAAAGTGAACAAAAGTATATTTGATATACATGTTATTGATGTGTATCTTACTAGTGTTCGTAATAGCACCTAGGTATTTGATACCGGTTCAGTAGCTAAGATTACTAACTCAAAACAGAAGTTGCAGAATAACAGAGACTAGATAAGTGTGAGGTGGCGATGTGTGTTGGAAGTGATTCCAAAGTTGATATGATCACCATCGCACACTCCCTCTACCTTCGGGATTAGTGTTGAACCTAAATAAATGTTATTTGGTGTTTGCCTTGAGTATGAATATGATTATATCATGTTTATTGCAATACGATTATTCATTAAGTTAGGAATAGTTGTTGTTCTGTTTACATGAATAAAACCTTCTATGGTCATACACCCAATGTGAATGGTTTATTGAATCTCGATCGTAGTGATACACATATTGATAATATTGATACCAAAAGATGCAAAGTTGATAATGATAGTGCAACATACTTGTGGCACTGCCTTTTAGGTCATATTGGTCTAAAGCGCATGAAGAAATTCCATGCAGATGGACTTTTGGAGTCACTTTATTCTGAATCATTTGATACATGCGAACCATGCCTCATGGGCAAGATGACTAAAACTCCATTCTCTGTAACAATGGATCAAGATAATGACTTAATGAAAATAGTACATACCGATGTATGCGGTCCGATGAGTGTTGAGGCACGCGACAGGTACCATTATTTTCTAACCTTCACAGATGATTTGAGTAGATATGGGTATATCTACTTAATGAAACACAAGTCTGAAACATTTGAAAAGTTAAGAATTTCACAGTAAAGTGGAGAATCATCGTAACAAGAAAATAAAGTTTCTATGATCTGACTGCGTAGGTGAATATTTGAGTTACGAGTTTGGCCTTCATTTAAAACAATGCGGAATTGTTTCACAACTCACGCCACCTGGAACACCACAGCCTAATGTGCATCCAAACGTCATAACCACACTTTATTAGATATGGTGCAATCTATGATGCCTCTTACCATTTTACAACTATCATTTTGGGGTTATGCATTAGAGACAGTCGCATTCACGTTAAATAGGGCACCGTCTAAATTCGTTGAGACGACACCGTATGAACTATGGTTTGGCAAGAAACCTAAGTTGTCGTTTCATAAAGTTTGGAGTTGCGACACTTATGTCAAAAGGCTTCAGCCTGATAAGCTCGAACCCAAATCAGAGAAGTGCATCTTCATAGGATACCCTAAGGAAACAATTGGGTACACCTTCTACCACAGATCCGAAGACAAGATATTTGTTGCCATGAATGGAACATTTCTAGAGAAGGAGTTTCTCTTGAAATAAGTGAGTGGGAGGAAAGTACAACTTGATGAGGTAATTGTACCTTCTCTCAATTTGGAAAGTAGCACATCAGAGAAATCCGTTGCCTTGATGCCTACACCAACTAGAGAGGAAGCTAATGATGATGATCTTGAAACTTCGGATCAAGTTGGTACTGAACCTCATAGGTCGACCAGAGCACGATCCACATGAGAGAGGAATGGCAATCTTGTCCTAGAAGTCATGTTGTTGGACAACAGTGAACCTATGAACTATTAAGAAGCTCTAATGAGCCCAGATTCTGATAAACGGCTTGAGGCCATGAAATCTGAGATAGGATCCATGTATGAGAACAAAGTATGGACTTTGGTGGACTTGTCCGATGATTGAGAAGCCATAGAAAATAAATGGATCTTCAATAAGAAGACTGACGCTGATGGTAATGTTACTGTCTACAAAGCTCGACTTGTCGCGAAAGGTTTTCAACAATTTCAAGGGGTTGACTACGATGAGACTTTCTCACCCGTAGCAATGCTTAAGTCTGTCCGAATTATGTTAGCAATTGCCACATTTTTATGAAATCTGGCAAATGGACGTCAAAGCTGTATTCCTTAATGGATTTTTAATGAAGAGTTGTATATGATGCAACCAGAAGGTTTTGTCGATCCTAAAGGTGCTAACAAAGTGTGCAAGCTCCAGCGATCCATCTATGGACTGCCACAAGCATCTCGGAGTTGGAATATATGCTTTGATGAGGTGATCAAAGCATATGGTTTTATACAGTCTTAAGGGTGAAGCCTGTATTTACAAGAAAGTGAGTGGGAGCTCTGTAGCATTTTTGATAGTATATGTCACTACTAGGAAAAGGCCTGCTAGTGGCGCACCTGTTTTGGCTACTAATGGCGCACTACAGGTGCGCCACTAGCATCACACCGTTAGAATTTAATACTAATGGTGCAACCCTGGTGCGCCATTAGTATACCAGATACTAATGGCGCACCATGGAGTGCGCCATTAGTATATCAGATACTAATTGCGCACCAGGGAGTGCGCCATTAGTATATCACACGGTGCGCCATTACTATATCACACGGTGCGCCATTACTATCTGACTTAGTAATTGCGCACCACATAGAAGTGCGCCATTACTAACTTTTTCAAAAAAAAATCAGGAACTTTTTTTCAATTTTTTTTCCAATTTTTTTTCGCTTTTTTCTTAATCTCGGGTCACTATGGCCCGAGCATGCTTAACTTTGCAATTCTATCCAACCCTAGCACCACCTCACTTAACAAGCACTTGTTGATATATCTATCATATCAATCCTATTAAACCTTGTTGATGTCTAGGACTTTGTTCATGTTCATGAGTATGATGAAATTTTGAAAAATATTTCAAACTTCCCGGTCATATTACGTACCATTTTCTGAAAAAAAAATTCCAAAAAAAAATTCGAAACCATTTTTTTTCCTGTTACTAGTGGCGCACCTAGCAAATGGTGCGCCATGCGCCACTAGTAAGTTTGATTTTTTTTCCATTTTTCCCCCTCTAGATCTTAAAAGCCCCGTATCTTTTTTTCTGTTAAGTTTTTGGGGATTTTGAAAATCTTATACAAAGTTCCCCTTGTTCAATTCGGATGTAACTTTTTGAGTAGATGATTTTTCATATAAAAAACTTTTAAATCCGAGTTCGTATGCAAAAGTTATGCCCATTTTACAAATTCCAGAGAGATTTTGCAAATAAAGTCAAAATTCATATTTGTAAATTTTCCAAACAAGTAGACCACATATCACATGGGAAACTTATTTTCTTTTATTCTTTGACATTTCCATCATTTTCTTTTATTTTTTTAAACTGAAAAGGTGGTCCAGGGGGGGAGGTGCATTCGGTGGAATTTTTGGTCAAAACTAGTAATGGTGCACCGTGGGAGTGGTGCGGCATTACTAGTTAAACTAGTAATGGCGCACCACACCCCCAATGCGCCATTACTAGTTTTGAAAAAAAATTGAAAAAAAATTGAAAAAAATAGTAGTGGCGCACCGAGGGTGTGGTGCGCCATTACTAGTTTAACTAGTAATGGCGCACTATCCCCTAGTGCGCCATTACTAGTTTTGAAAAAAAATTGTTAGTAGTGGCGCACCGCGGATGTGGTGCGCCATTAGTATTTAGAGTTTAATGGCGCACCACATGTGTGGTGCGCCATTAATGTCCATATTATCTATAGCCATTTTCCTAGTAGTGTGTGGATGACACATTGTTGATTGGAAATGATTTAGAATTTCTGGATAGCATAAAAGGATACTTGCATAATAATTTTTCAATGAAAGACCTCAGTGAAGCTGCTTACATATTGGGCATCAAGATCTATAGGGATAGATCGAGACGCTTAATAGGACTTTCACAAAGTATATACCTTGGCAAAATTTTGAAGAAGATCAAAATAGATCAGTCAAAGAAAGGGTTCGTGTCTGTGTTGCAAGGTGTGAAGTTGAGTAAGACTCACAACCCGACCACGGCAGAAGATAGAGAGAGAATGAAAGTCATTCCCTATGCCTCAGACATAGGTTTTATAAAGTATGCCATGCTGTGTACCAGACCTATTGTGTACCTTGCCATGAGTTTGGCAAGGGGGTACAATAGTGATCCAGGAGTAGATCACTGGACAACGGTCAAAATTATCCTTAGGTACCTAAAGAGGACTAAGGAAATGTATCTCGGTTATGGTGGTGACAAAGAGTTCGTCATAAAGGGTTACGTTGATGAATGATTTGACACTGATCTGGATGACTCCGAGTCTCAATCTGGATACATATTGAAAGTGGGAGCAATTAGCTAGAGTAGCTCCGTGCAGAGCATTGTAGACATGGAAATTTCCAAAATACATACGGATCTGAATGTGGCAGACCCGTTGACTAAACCTCTCTCACAAGCAAAACATGATCACACCTTAGTACTCTTTGGGTGTTAATCACATGGCGATGTGAACTAGATTATTGACTCTAGTAAACTCTTTGGGTGTTAGTCACATGACGATGTGAACTATGGGTATTAATCACATGGCGATGTGAATTAGATTATTGACTCTAGTGCAAGTGGGAGACTGGTGGAAATATACCCTAGAGGCAATAATAAAATGGTTATTATTATATTTCCTTGATCATAATAAAGGTTTATTATTCACGCTAGAATTGTATTGACCGGAAACTTAAATACATGTGTGTATACATAAACAAATACCGTGTCCCTAGTGAGCCTCTACTAGACTAGCTCGTTGATCAAAGATGGTTATGGTTTCCTAACCATAGACATGTGTTGTCATTTGATAATGGGATCACATCATTAGGAGAATGATTTTATGGACAAGACCCACCCGTTAGCTTAGCATATCGATCGTTCAGTTTATTGCTATTGCTTTCTTCATGTCAAATACATATTCCTTCGACTATGAGATTGTGCAACTCCCGAATACCGGAGAAATACCTTGTGTGCTATTAAAAGTCACAACGTAATTGGATGATCATAAAGATGCTCTACAAGTATCTCTGAAGGTGTTTGTTGAGTTGGCATAGATCAAGACTAGGATTTGTCACTCCGAATATCAGAGAGGTAACTGTGGGCCATCTCGGTAATACACATCATAAGCTTGCAAGCAAACGACTAAGGAATTAGTCACGAGGTGATGTATTATGGAATGAGTAAAGAGAATTTCCGGGAATGAGATTGAACTAGGTATGAAGATATCGACGATCGAATCTCGGGCAAGTAACATATCGATGGACAAAGGGAATTACGTATGTTGTCATAATGGTTCGACCGATAAAGATCTTCGTAGAATGTGTAGGAACCAATATAGGCATCCAGGTTGCGCTATTGGTTATTGACCGGAGAGGTGTCTCGGTCATGTCTACATAGTTCTCGAACCCATAGGGTCCGCACGCTTAACCTTAGTTGACGATATAGTATTATATGAGTTATGTGATCTGGTGATCGAATGTTATTAGGAGTCCTGGATGAGATCACGGATATGGCGAGGAGTATCGAAATGGTCGAGAGGTAAAGATTTATATATAGGGTGATAGTATCCGCATACCAAAGTGTTTCAGGGGGTACTGGGTACTTATCGGGTCACCGGGAGGGGTTTTGGGCACCCCGGCAAAAAATATGGGCCTTATGGGCCAATAGGGGAAACCCCACCACCTACAAGGGGCTGGTGCCCCCCCCCCATATGGGTCAGCCTAAGGATAAGGAAAGGGGAGAATGGAAAGGAAGGTGTGGACTAGGATTCCCACTTCCTTCCCTCTCCCCCCCATCTTTCCTTCGCCTCCGACAAACATGGAAGGGGGCGCGGCCAAGGGCAGGAGCCCAAGTAGGATCCGGTCCTACTTGGGGCGCCCTTTGGCCTCTCCCCTCTCCCTCCCACCTATATATATGAGGAGGGGTGCCTAGCACACCCTAGATAATTGCCTAGCCATGTGCGTCACCCCCCTCCACCGTTTACACCCCCGGTCATATTTTCATAGTGCTTAGGTGAAGCCCTGTGGAGATCACTTCACCATCACCGTCACCACACCGTGGTGCTGACGGAAATCATCTACTACCTCATCATCTTGCTGGATCAAGAAGGAGGAGGACGTCACCAAGCTGAACGTGTGCTGAACACGGAGGTGCCGCACGTTCGGTACTAGATCGGTTGGATCGCGAAGAAAGTTTGACTACATCGACCGTGTTGTGAAACGCTTCCGCTTACGGTCTACGAGGGTACGTAGACACACTCTCCCCTCTCATTGCTATGCATATCCTTGATAGATCTTGCATGGGCGTAGAATTTTTTTTGTTTTCCATGCAACGTTTCCCAACATCACGCCCTCCACCCTCCCGACGGCGGTTGTCCCCTCCGGCGAGGCTGTGGTGTCCCAGGATGTGTTGCACGGGCGGATTCGGTCCCTTACTGCTTCGAGCTGGGCGCAGTCCCCCCTGTTCCTGACCTAAGCTCCATCTGCCATATCACGGGTGCCACCGCCTCCCTCCCCCCCCCCCCCCCCCCCCCCCCCCCCCCGCTCTCGACCCCAAGATTCCTCCCCGACGCTTCTTGGGCATTCTCTCTAGCTGCTGCCTGAGCCTACCGGTCCGGAGGTGCATCCGGCGTTCCTAGCCATGGCCATCGATGCCACCCCCTGTAGCCTTCCCCGCCCCTCGCGGTGGCTTGGTCCAACCTCTGTTTTTGCTGCTGTCGGCCATGGGTGGGGTTGTGGGACATGCGGCTGGTTGTGAGGGTGTTCGTGGCCTGCGGCCTTCCCATGCAGGAGGCCCCCTTGTCTTCGGTGACACTCCCTCTCCCCGAGCCACGGTGACGGCTCTTGGACGAAGGCGGCGATGCTTATGTGGTTATAGTTAACACGAGACATATCGCAGTGGGTCCTTGTTGGCGTTGTCCCGGCCCCGTGTCTCCCCGGTTCTGTGCCATCGTAGTCCTCTACCGGGCAGCTCTGACCTCGATGACCGAGTGGTTGCGTCCCTTCCAGCTCACTTGGCTCACCGATGTCTAGATGGCTAAGGCCATGATAGCTCAGATTTGTGTCCCTCCAGTCCTAGCTTACCGACGTTGCTGGACACCGTCGCCCCCCCCCCCCCCCCGCGCATGATGCACCTTGATACGTCTCCAACATATCTATAATTTTTTATTCTTCCATGCTGTTATATTTTCATTCTTGGATGTTTTACAATCATTTTATAGCAACTTTATATCATTTTTTGGGACTAACCTATTAACATAGTGCCTAGTGCCTGTTGTTGTTCTTTGCTTATTTTTTACTTCGCAGAAAACCAATACCAAACAGAGTCCAAACGCAGCAAAACGTTTTGGAGAATTTTTTTGGGCCTGAAGACACAGGATGGGCCAAAGAAGTACTAGAGGGGTGCCTCTAGGGGGGCACAACCCACCTGGGCATGCCTGGGGGACCAGGCGCGCCCTGGTGGGTTATGCCCACCTTGGTGGCCTCCCGCACCGCCTCTTTGCTCTATAAATACCCCAATATTCCAGAAACCCTATGAAAACCAATTCCAGTTGCCGCAAGTTCGAGAACCACCAGATCCAATCTAGACACCATCACGGAGGGGTTCACCATCCTCATTGGTGCCTCTCTGATGATGCGTGAGTAGTTCATTGTAGACCTATGGGTCCATAGTTAGTAGCTAGATGGATTCCTCTCTTTCTTTTGATTCTCAATACAATGGTCTCTTGGAGATCTATTTGATGTAATGCTTTTTGCGTGTGTTTGTTGGGATCCAATGAACTTTGAGTTTATGATCAGATCTATGTTTTTATCCATGAAAGTTATTTTAGTCTTTTGATCTCTTATATGGATGATTACTTATAGCCTCATATTTATTCTTTGAATCTTTAGTTTAGTTAGGCCAACGAGATCGATTTTGCTTGCCATGGGAAGAGGTGCTTTGTGCTGGGTTTGATCTTAAGGTGCTTGATCCCAGTGAAAGAAGGGGAACCGACACGTATGTATCGTTGCTATTAAGGATAACAAGATGGGGTATATTTCTACATAAATAGATCTTTTCTACATCATGTCATTGTTCTTATTGCATTACTCTGTTTCTCCATGAACTTAATACACTAGATGCATGTTGGATAGCGGTCGATGTGTGGAGTAATAGTAGTAGATGCAGGCAGGAGTCGGTCTACTAATCCTGAATGTGATGCCTATATAATGATCATTGCCTGGACATCGTCATGATTATTTGAAGTTCTATCAATTCCCCAATAGTAATTTGTTTACCCACCGAATGCTATTTTTCTCGAGAGAAGCCACTAGTGAAATCTACGGCCCGTGGGTCTCTTCTTTATCATATTTGCCTTCGAGATATATTTTTATTTGCTTTTTTCAGATCTATTAATCCAAAAACACAAAAACACCTTGCTGCAATTTATTATTATTTATTTTAGCTCGCGTTCCCGCGAGATCTATTTATCCAATCTACTTGAATTTTACCTATCTATTTACCCGTGAGGGGTTGACAACCCCTCTCGTACGCCGGGTTGCAAGTATTTTTTCTTTGTGTGCAGGTACTGTTTACGTAGTGTTGTGTGGTTCTCCTACTAGTTCGATAACCTTGGTTTCATCACTAAGGGAAATACCTACCATAGCTGTGTTGCATCATCCGTTCCTCTTTGGGGAAATATCGACGTAGTTCAAGCCACATCAAAAGGAATTTCTGGCGCCATTGTCGGGGAGACAGCATCAACATCTGACAGGTTCCTAATCACAAATCTCATCTCCTTGCAATTTACATTATCTGCCATTTGCCTCTCATTTTCATCTCCCCCACTTCACAAAAATTTGTCGTTTTATTCGCCCTCTTTTTCATTCATCATTTTTCTCGTCAAATATGTTTTTGAGTGCAATCTTGTTGCGTAGTCACGATGACTCAAGAGAACACCAAGTTGTGTGATTTCTCCAATACCAACAACAATGATTTTATTAGCACTCCGATTGCTCCTCCCGCTACTAGTGCGGAGTCTTGTGATATTAATGTCGCTTTGTTGAATCTCGTTATGAAAGATCAGTTTTCCGGTTCTCCTAATGAGAATGCCACATCCCATCTTAAAACATTCGTGGAATTATGCGATGTGCAAAATAAAAAAGTTGTGGACAATGATATTGTGAAGTTCCAAATATTCCCCTTTTCTTTGCGAGATCGTGCAAAAATTTGGTTTTCTTCTTTGCCTCGCAATAGTATCGATTCTTGGGACAAGTGCAAAGAAGCTTTACTAAGTATTTTCCGCTCACGAAAATTATTTCCCTTAGGACGCAAATCATGAATTTTAAGCAACTTGAGCATGAACATGTTGCACAATCTTGGGAAAGAATGAAATTGATGCTAAGAAATTTTCCTACTCATAGTTTAAATCTTTGTATGATCATACAGTTTTTTTATGTGGGATTGAATTTTGTTTCTAGAAATCTTTTAGATTCCGCCATGGGTGGTACTTTTACGGAAATTACTTTGGGTGAAGCTACTAAATTGCTTGATAATATTATGGCAAATTTGTTGGGGATCGTTGCAGAAATTAAAAAAATTCTACGCATCACCAAGATCAATCTATGGAGAGACTAGCAACGAGAGAGAGGGGAGTGCATCTTCATACCTTGAAGATCGCGATACGGAAGTGTTACAAGAACGCGGATGAAGGAGTCGTACTCGAAGCGATTCAGATCGCGGTTGATTCCGATCTAAGCGCCGAACAACGACGCCTCCGCGTTCAACACACGTGCAGCACGGGGACATCTCCCCCTTCTTGATCTAGCAAGGGGAAGGAGAAGTTGGGGAAGAACTCCGGCAGCACGATGGCGTGGTGGTGGAGCTTGCAGTTCTCCGGCAGGGCTTCGCCAAGATCAACGAAGGAGGAGGGGGTGTTGGAGAGGAGGAGGGTTGCGCCTTGGATGAGGTGCTTCTACCCTCCCTCTTCCCCTCTATTTATAGGGCGAAGGGGGGAGGGGGTAGGCCCTTCTAGATGATATCTAGAGGGCGGTGGCGACCAAGGGGAAGGGGCTTGCCCCCCAAGACAAGGGGGGCGCCCCCTTTAGGGTTTCCCCCAAACCCTAGGCGCATGGGCCCTAGGGGGGGTGGCACCGAGCCCACTTAGGGGCTGGTTCCCTTCCACATACATCCCATCGGGCCCTCCAGGGCAGGTGGATCCTCCCGGTGGACCCCCAGAACCCCTTCCGTGGTCCCGATACAATACCGGCAAACCCCCGAATACTTCCGGTGACCGTATGATGACTTCCCATATATAAATATTCACCTCCGGACCATTCGGGAACTCCTCGTGACGTCCGGGATCTCATCCGGAACTCCGAACAACTTTCGGTAACCACATACTATTTCCTATAATAACTCTAGCGTCACCGAACCTTAAGTGTGTAGACCCTACGGGTTCGGGAATCATGCAGACATGACCGAGACAGCTCTCCGGCCAATAACCAACAGCGGGATCTGGATACCATGTTGGCTCCCACATGTTCCATGATGATCTCATCGGATATACCACGATGTCGAGGATTCAAGCAACCCAGTATACAATTCCCTTTGTCAATCAGTACGTTACTTGCCCGAGATTCGATCGTCGGTATCCCAATACCTCGTTCAATCTCGTTACTGGCAAGTCACCTTATTCGTTTCGTAATGCATGATCCCGTGACTAACTACTTAGTCACATTGATCTCATTATGATGATGCATTACTGAGTGGGCCCAAAGATACCTCTCCGTCAAACGGAGTGACAAATCCCAGTCTCCGTTTGTGCCAACCCAACAGACACTTTCGGAGATACCTATAGTGCACCTTTATAGCCACCCAGTTACATTGTGACGTTTGGTACACCCAAAGCATTCCTACGGTACCCGGTATTTGCATAATCTCACGGTCTAAGGAAATGATACTTGACATTAGAAAAGCTTTAGCAAATGAACTACATGATCTGGTGCTATGCTTAGGATTGGGTCTTGTCCATCACATCATTCTCCTAATGATGTGATCCCATTATCAATGACATCCAATGTCCATAGTCAGGAAACCATGACCATCTATTGATCAACGAGCTAGTCAACTAGAGTCTCACTAGGGACATGTTGTGGTCTATGTATTCACACATGTATTACGGTTTCCGGTCAATACAATTATAGCATGAATAATAGTCAATTATCATGAACAAGGAAATATCATAATAACCATTTTATTATTGCCTCTAGGGCATATTTCCAACAGTCTCCCACTTGCACTAGAGTCAATAATCTAGTTACATTGTGATGAATCGAACACCCATAGAGTTCTGGTGTTGATCATGTTTTGCTCATGGAAGAGGTTTAGTCAACGGATCTGCGACATTCAGATCCGTATGCACTTTACAAATATATATGTCTCCATTGAACATTTTCATGAATGGAGTTGAAGCAACGTTTGATATGCCTGGTCTTCTTGTGAAACCTGGGCTCCTTGGCAAGGGCAATAGCTCCAGTGTTGCCACAGAAGAGAGTCATCGGGCCCGACTCATTGGGAATAACTCCTAGGTCGGTAATGAACTCCTTCATCCAGATTGCTTCATGTGCTGCCTCCGAGGCTGCCATGTACTCCGCTTCACATATAGATCTGCCACGACGCTTTGGTGGCAACTGCACCAGCTTACTACCCCACCATTCAAAACATACATGTATCCGGTTTGTGACTTGGAGTCATACAGATCTGTGTCGAAGCTAGCATCGACGTAATCCTTTACGACGAGCTGTTCGTCACCTCCATAAACAAGAAACATATCCTTAGTCCTTTTCAGGTACTTCAGGATATTCTTGACCGTTGTCTAGTGTTCCATGCCAGGATTACTTTGGTACCTCCATACCAAACTTACGGCAAGGTTTACATCAGGTCTTGTACACAGCATGGCATACATAATAGACCATATGGCTGAGGCATAGGGGATGACACTCATCTTTTCTCTATCTTCTGTCATGCTCGGGCTTTGAGCCGAGCTCAATTTCACACCTTGCAATACAGGCAAGAACCCCTTCTTGGACTTATCCATATTGAACTTCTTCAATATCTTATCAAGGTATGTGCTTTGTGAAAGACCTATGAGGCGTCTCGATCTATCTCTATAGATCTTGATGCCTAATATGTAAGCAGCTTCTCCAAGGTCCTTCATTGAAAAACATTTGTTCAAGTAGGCCTTTATGCTTTCCAAAAGTTCTATATCATTTCCCATTAATAGTATGTCATCCACATATAATATAAGAAATGCTACAGAGCTCCCACTCACTTTCTTGTAAACGCAGGCTTTTCCATAAGTCTGCATAAACCCAAACGCTTTGATCATTTCATCAAAACGAATGTTCCAACTCCGAGATGCTTGCACCAGCCCATAGATGGAGCGCTGGAGCTTGCAAACCTTGTTAGCATTCTTAGGATCGACAAAACCTTCCGGATGCATCATATATAATTCTTCCTTAAGGAAACCGTTAAGGAATGCTGTTTTGACGTCCATTTGCCATATTTCATAATCATAGAATGCGGCAATTGCTAACATGATTCGAACGGACTTCAGCTTCGCTACGGGTGAGAAGGTCTCATCGTAGTCAACCCCTTGAACTTGTCAATAACCCTTAGCGACAAGCCGAGCCTTATAGATGGTCACATTACCATCCGCGTATGTCTTCTTCTTAAAGATCCATTTATTTTCTATGGCTCGCCGATCATCGGGCAAGTCTGTCAAAGACCATACTTTGTTTACATACATGGATCCTATCTCGGATTTCATGGCTTCAATCCATTTGTTGGAATCTGGGCCCGCCATCGCTTCTTCATAGTTCGAAGGTTCACCGTTGTCTAACAACATGATTTCTAGTACAGGGTTGCCATACCATTCTAGTGTGGAACGTGTCCTTGTGGACCTACGAAGTTCAGTAGAAAATTGATCCGAAGTTCCTTGATCATCATCATTAACTTCCTCTCTAATCGGTGCAGGCACCCCATAAACATCTTCCTGAGCTGTGCTACTTTCCGGTTCAAGAGGCAGTACTTCATCAAGTTCTACTTTCCTCCCACTTACTTATTTCGAGAGAAACTCTTTCTCCAGAAAGGATTCGTTCTTGGCAACAAAGATCTTGCCTTCGGATCTGAGGTAGTATACCCAATGGTTTCCTTAGGGTATCCTATGAAGACGCATTTTTCCGACTTGGGTTCGAGCTTTTCAGGTTGAAGTTTCTTGACATAAGCATCGCATCCCCAAACTTTTACAAACGACAGCTTAGGTTTCTTCCCAAACCATAATTCATACGGTGTCGTCTCAACGGATTTAGATGGTGCCCTATTTAAAGTGAATGTAGATGTCTCTATAGCGTATCCCCAAAATGATAGCGGTAAATTGGTAAGAGACATCATAGATCACACATATCCAATAGAGTGTGATTACGACGTACGGAAACACTGTTACGCTGAGGTGTTCCAGGTGGCATGAGTTATGAAACAATTCCACATTTCCTTAAGTGCGTACCAAACTCGTGACTCAAATATTCTCCCCCACGATCTGATAGTAAGAACTTTATTTTTCCGTCTCGTTGATTCTCCACCTCACTCTGAAATTCCTTGAACTTTTAAAAGGTCTCAGACTTGTGTTTCATTGAGTAGACATACCCATATCTACTTAAGTCATCGGTGAGGGTGAGAACATAACGATAGCCACCACGAGCCTCAACGCTCATTGGACCGCATACATCAGTATGTATGATTTCCAACAAGTTGGTTGCTCGCTCCATTGTTCCGGAGAAAGGGGTCTTGGTCATTTTGCCCATGAGGCATGGTTCGCACGTGTCAAATGATTCATAATCAAGAGACTCCAGAAGTCCATCTTCATGGAGCTTCTTCATGCGTTTGACACCAATGTGACCAAGGCGGCAGTGCCACAAGTATGTGGGACTATCATTATTAACCTTACATCTTTTGGTGTTCACACTATGAATATGTGTAACATCATGTTCGAGATTCAATAAGAATAAACCATTGACCAGCGGGGCATGACCATAAAACATATCTCTCATATAAATAGAACAACCATTATTCTCGGATTTAAATGAGTAGCCATCTCACATTAAACGAGATCCAGATACAATGTTCATGCTCAAAGCTGGCACTAAATAACAATTATTGAGGTTTAAAACTAATCCAGTAGGTAAATGTAGAGGCAGCTTGCCGACGGCAATCACATCGACCTTGGAACCATTCCCGACGCACATTGTCACCTCGTCCTTTGCCAGTCTCCGCTTATTCCATAGCTCCTGTTTTGAGTTACAAATATGAGCAACCTCACCGGTATCAAATACCTAGCTACTACGAGTACTGGTAAGGTACACATCAATAACATGTATATCACATATACCTTTGTTGTTGTCGGCCTTCTTGTCCGCTAAGTACTTGGGGAAGTTTCGCTTCCAGTGACCATTTCCCTTGCAATAAAAGCACTCAGTCTCAGGTTTGTGTCCATGCTTTGGCTTCTTCCCGGCAACTGGCTTACCGGGCGTGGCAACTCCCTTGCCATCCTTCTTGAAGTTCTTCTTACCCTTGCCTTTCTTGAAACTAGTGGTTTTATTGACCATCAACACTTGATATTCCTTTTTGATCTCCACCTCCGCTGATTTCAGCATTGAATATACCTCAGGAATGGTTTTCTCCATCCCCTGCATATTGAAATTCATCACAAAGCTCTTGTAGCTAGGTGGAAGCGACTTAAGGATTCTGTCAATGACCGCGTCATCCAGGAGATTAACTCCCAGCTGAGACAAGCGGTTGTGCAACCCAGACATTTTGAGATGTGCTCGCTGATAGAACTATTCTCCTCCATCTTACAACTGTAGAACTTGTCAGATACTTCATATCTCTCGACTCGGGCATGAGCTTGGAAAACCATTTTCAGCTCTTGAAACACCTCATATGCTCCGTGCTGCTCAAAACGCTTTTGGAGCCCCGATTCTAAGCTGTAAAGAATGTCGCATTGAACTAGGGAGTAATCATCACTATGCAACTGCCAAGCATTCATAACGTCTTGAGTTGCTGGGACAACAGGTGCTTCACCTAGCGGTGCATCAAGGACATATGCTTTCTTGGCAGCTATGAGGATGATCCTCAAGTTACGGACCCAGTTCGTATAGTTGCTACCATCGTCTTTCAGCTTGGTTTTCTCTAGGAACGCGTTGAAGTTGAGGGCAACATTAGCATGGGCCATTTGATCTACAAGACATATTGCAAAGATTTTTAGACTAAGTTCATGATAATTAAGTTCATCTAATCAAATTATTTAATGAACTCCCACTCAGATAGACATCCCTCTAGTCATCTAAGTGATACATGATCCGAGTCAACTAGGCCGTGTCCGATCATCACGTGAGACGGACTAGTCATCATCGGTGAACATCTTCATGTTGATCGTATCTACTATACGACTCATGTTCGACCTTTCAGTCTCTTGTGTTCCGAGGCCATGTCTGTACATGCTAGGCTCGTCAAGTCAACCTAAGTGTTTTTGCATGTGTAAATCTGGCTTACACCCGTTGTATGTGAACGTTAGGATCTATCACACCCGATCATCACGTGGTGCTTCGAAACAACGAACCTTCGCAACGGTGCATAGTTAGCGGGAACACTTTCTTGAAATTTTAGCAAGGGATCATCTTATTTAAGCTACCGTCGTTCTAACAAAATAAGATGTAAAACATGATAAACATCACATGCAATCAAATAGTGACATGATATGGCCAATACCATTTTTCTCCTTTTGATCTCCATCTTCGGGGCGCCATGATCATCATCATCACCAGCATGACACCATGATCTACATCATCGTGTCTTCATGAAGTTGTCTCGCCAACTGTTACTTCTACTACTATGGCTAACGATTAGCAATAAAGTAAAGTAATTACATGGCATTTTCATTGACACGCAGGTCATACAATAAATTGAGACAACTCCTATGGCTCCTACCGGTTGTCATACTCATCGACATGCAAGTCGTGATTCCTATTACAAGAACATGATCGATCTCATACATCACATATATCATTCATCACATCCTTTTGGCCATATCACATCACACGGCATATGCTGCAAGAACAAGTTAGACGCCCTCTAATTGTTGTTGCAAGTTTTTACGTGGCTGCTATAGGTTTCTAGCAAGAATGTTTCTTACCTACGCCAAAACCACAACGTGATATGCCAATTGCTATTTACCCTTCATAAGGACCCTTTTCATCGAATCCGATCCGACTAAAGTGGGAGAGACAGACACCCGCTACCCACCTTATGCAACTAGTGCATGTCAGTCGGTGGAACCTATCTCACGTAAGCGTACGTGTAAGGTCAGTCTGGGCCGCTTCATCCCACGATGTCGCCGAATCAAGATAAGACTAGTAACGGCAAGTAAATTGACAAAATTGACACCCACAACAACTTGTGTTCTAGTCGTGCATAGAAACTACGCATAGACCTAGCTCATGATGCCACTATTGGGGATCATTGCAGAAATTAAAAAATTTCTACGCATCATCAAGATCAATCTATGGAGAGACTAGCAACGAGAGGGAGGGGAGTGCATCTTCATACCCTAGAAGATCGCGATATGGAAGCGTTACAAGAACGCGGATGAAGGAGTCGTACTCGAAGCGATTTAGATTGCGGTTGATTCCGATCTAAGCGCCGAACAACGGCGCCTCCGCGTTCAACACACGTGCAGCACCGGGACATCTCCTCCTTCTTGATCCAGCAAGGGGGAAGGAGAAGTTGGGGAAGAACTTCGGCATCACGACGACGTGGTGGTGGAGCTTGCAGTTCTCCGGCAGGGCTTCGCCAAGCTCAATGGAGGAGGAGGGGGTGTTGGAGAGGGGGAGGGCTGCGCCTTGGATGAGGTGCTGCTACCCTCCCTCCTCCCCTATATTTATAGGGCAAAAGGGGAAGGGGTCCGCCCCTCTAGATGAGATCTATAGGGGCGGGCGGCCAAGGGGAGGGGGCTTGCCCCCAAGCCAAGGGGGGCGCCCCCTTTAGGGTTTCCCCCAAACCCTAGGCGCATGGGCCCTAGGGGGGATGGCGCCCAGCCCACTTAGGGGCTGGTTCCCTTCCACATACAGCCCATAGGGCCCTCCGGGGCAGGTGGACCCTCCCGGTGGACCCCCCGGAACCCCTTCGGTGGTCCCGGTAGAATACCAGCAAACCCCCGAATACTTCCGGTGACCGTATGATGACTTCCCATATATCGTCACCTTTGAACCATTCCGGAACTCCTCGTGACATCCGGGATCTCATCCGGGACTCTGAACAACTTTCCGTAACCACATACTATTTCCCATAACAACTCTAGCGTCACCGAACCTAAGTGTGCAGACCCTACGGGTTCAGGAATCATGCAGACATGACCGAGACAGCTCTCCGGCCAATAACCAACAACGGGATCTGGATACCCATGTTAGCTCCCACATGTTCCACGATGATCTCATCGGATGAACCATGATGTCGAGGATTCAAGCAATCTCGTATACAATTCCCTTTGTCAATCGGTATGTTACTTGCCCGAGATTCGATCGTCGGTATCCCAATACCTCGTTCAATCTCCTTACCGGCAAGTCACTTTACTCATTCTGTAATGCATGATCTCGTGACTAACTACTTAGTCACATTGATCTCATTATTATGATGCATTACCGAGTGGGCCCAGAGATACCTCTCCATCAAATGGAGTGACAAATCCCAGTCTTGATTCGTGCCAACCCAACAGACACTTTCGAAGATACCTGTAGTGCACCTTTATAGCCACCCAGTTATGTTGTGACATTTGGTACACCCAAAGCATTCCTACGGTATCCGGGAGTTGCACAACCTCACGGTCTAACGAAATGATACTTGACATTAGAACAGCTTTAGCAAACGAACTACACGATCTTGTGCTATGCTTAGGATTGGGTCTTGTCCATCACATCATTCTCCTAATGATGTGATCCCGTTATCAGTGACATCCAATGTCCATAGTCAGGAAACCATGACCATCTGTTGATCAACCAGCTAGTCAACTAGAGGCTCACTAGGGACATGTTGTGGTCTATGTATTCACACATGTATTACGGTTTCCGGTCAATACAATTATAGCATGAATAATAGTCAATTATCATGAACAAGGAAATATAATAATAACCATTTTATTATTGCCTCTAGGGCATATTTCCAACAGTCTCCCACTTGCACTAGAGTCAATAATCTAGTTACATTGTGATGAATCGAACACTTATAGAGTTCTGGTGTTGATCATGTTTTGCTCGTGGAAGAGGTTTAGTCAACGGATCTGCAACATTCAGATCCGTATGCACTTTATAAATATCTATGTCTCCATCTTGAACATTTTCACAAATGGAGTTGAAGCGACGCTTGATATGCCTGGTCTTCTTGTGAAACCTGGGCTCCTTGGCAAGGGCAATAGCTCCAGTGTTGCGACAAAAGAGAGTCATTGGGCTCGATGCATTGGGAATAACTCCTAGGTCGGTAATGAACTCCTCCATCTAGATTGCTTCATGTGGTGCCTCCAAGGCTGCCATGTACTCCACTTCACATGTAGATCCCGCCATGACGCTTTGCTTGCAACTGCACCAGCTTACTGCCCCACCATTCAAAATATACATGTATCCGGTTTGTGACTTGGAGTCATCCAGATCTGTGTCGAAGCTAGCATCGACGTAACCCTTTATGACAAGCTCTTTGTCACCTCCATAAACGAGAAACATATCCTTAGTCCTTTTTAGGTACTTCAGGATATTCTTGACCGCTGTCCAGTGTTCCATGCCAGGATTACTTTGGTACCTCCCTACCAAACTTACGGCAAGGTTTACATTAGGTCTGGTACACAGCATGGCATACATAATAGACCCTATGGCTGAGGCATAGGGGATGACACTCATCTTTTCTCTATCTTCTATCGTGGTCGGGCTTTGAGCCGAGCTCAATTTCACACCTTGCAATACAGGCAAGAACCCCTTCTTCGACTGATCCATATTGAACTTCTTCAATATCTTATCAACGTATGTTCTTTGTGAAAGACCTATGAGGCGTCTCGATCTATCTCTATAGATCTTGATGCCTAATATGTAAGCAGCTTCTCCAAGGTCCTTCATTGAAAAACATTTGTTCAAGTAGGCCTTTATGCTTTCCAAAAGTTCTATATCATTTCCCATCAATAGTATGTCATCCACATATAATATAGGAAATGCTACAGAGCTCCCACTCAATTTCTTGTAAATGCAGGCTTCTCCATAAGTCTGCATAAACCCAAATGCTTTTATCATTTCATCAAAACGAATGTTCCAACTCCGATATGCTTGCACCAGCCCATAGATGGAGCGCTAGAGCTTGCATACCTTGTTAGCATTCTTAGGATCGACAAAACCTTCCGGCTGCATCATATACAATTCTTCCTTAAGGAAACCGTTAAGGAATGCTGTTTTGACGTCCATTTGCTATATTTCATAATCATAGAATGCGGCAATTGCTAACATGATTTGGACGGACTTCGGCTTCGCTACGGGTGAGAAGGTCTCATCGTAGTCACCCTTGAACTTGTCGATAACCCTTAGCAACAAGCCGAGCCTTATAGATGGTCACATTACCATCCGCGTTTGTCTTCTTCTTAAAGATCCATTTATTTTCTATGGCTCACCGATCATCGGGCAAGTCTGTCAAAGTCCATACTTTGTTTTCATACATGGATCCTATCTCGGATGTCATGGCTTCAAGCCATTTGTTGGAATCTGGGCCCGCCATCGCTTTTCATAGTTTGAAGGTTCACCGTTGTCTAACAACATGATTTCCAGGAGAGGGTTGCCATACCATTCTGGTGTGGAACGTGTCCTTATGGACCTACGAAGTTCAGTGGAAACTTGATCTGAAGTTCCTTGATCATCATCATTAACTTCCTCTCTAATCGGTGCAGGCACCACAAAAACATCTTCCTGAGCTGCGCTACTTTCATGTTCAAGAGGCAGTACTTCCGAGGGGGAAGGAGAAGTTGGGGAAGAACTCCGGCAGCATGACGGTGTGGTGGTGGAGCTTGCAGTTCTCCGGCAGGGCTTCACCAAGCTCAACGAAGGAGGAGGGGGTGTTGGAGAGGGGGAGGGCTGCGCCCTGGATGAGGTGCTGCTACCCACCCTCCTCCCCTCTATTTATAGGGCAAAGGGGAAAGGGGGTCGGCCCCTCTAGATGAGATCTAGAGGGGGGCGGCGTCCAAGGGGAGGGGGCTTGCCCCCAAGACAAGGGGGGCGCCCCCTTTAGGGTTTCCCCCAAACCTAGGTGCATGGGCCCTAGAAAAGATGGCACCCATCCCACTTAGGGGCTGGTTCCCTTCCAGATACAGCCCATCGGGCCCTCCAGGGCAGGTGGATCCTCACGGTGGACCCCCAGAACTCCTTCGGTGGTCCCGGTACAATACCGGCAAACCCCCGAATACTTCCGGTGACCGTATGATGACTTCCCATATATAAATATTCATCTCCGGACCATTTCGGAACTCCTCATGATGTCCGGGATCTCATCCAGGACTCCGAACAACATTCGGTAACCACGTACTATTTCCCATAACAACTCTATCGTCACTGAACCTTAAGTGTGTAGACCCTACGGGTTCGGGAATCATGCAGACATGACCGAGACAACTCTCCGGCCAATAACCAACAGCGGGATATGGATACCCATGTTGGCTCCCACATCTTCCATGATGATCTCATCGGATGAACCATGATGTCGAGGATTCAAGCAATCCCATATACAATTCCCTTTGTCAATCGGTACGTTACTTGCCCGAGATTCGATCGTCGGTATCCCAATACCTTGTTCAATCTCGTTACCGGCAAGTCACTTTACTTGTTCCGTAATGCATGATTCCGTGACTAACTACTTAGTCACATTGAGCTCATTATGATGATGCATTACCGAGTGGGCCCAGAGATACCTCTCCATCAAACGGAGTGACAAATCCCAGTCCAGATTCGTGCCAACTCAACAGACACTTTCGAAGATACCTGTAGTGCACCTTTATAGCCACCTAGTTACGCTGTGACGTTTGGTACACCCAAAGCATTCCTACGGTATCCGGGAGTTGCACAATCTCACGGTCTAAGGAAATGATACTTGACATTAGAAAAGCTTTAGCAAACGAACTACACGATCTTGTGCTATGCTTAGGATTGGGTCTTGTCCATCACATCATTCTCCTAATGATGTGATCCCGTTATAAATGACATCCAATGTCCATAGTCGGGAAACCATGACTATCTGTTGATCAACGAGCTAGTCAACTAGAGGCTCACTAGGGACATGTTGTGGTCTATGTATTCACACATGTATTACGGTTTCCGGTCAATACAATTATAGCATGAATAATAGTCAATTATCATGAACAAGGAAATATAATAATAACCATTTTATTATTGCATCTAGACATATTTCCAACAAAATTATTCACAATGGCATATCGAAAGAGCTCCAACTAGTAAAAAGGTTAATTCGGTAGAAGAAATAAATTCTTTGAGTGAAAAAGTTGATGCTCTTATGAAGTTGGTTGCTAATAAAAATTCTCCTATTGATATTAATGATGTGCCTTTGTCTACTTTGATTGAGCAAAATAGTGATGCCATAGATGTGAATTTTGTCTCGCGAAACAATTTTAATAACAATGCTTATAGAGGTAATTTTAATCCTAGACCTTTTTCGGGAAATTCCTCTATTACTTATGGTAATACTTCTTATAATAATAATAGGAACACCTCTGATCTTTACAATAATATTAAAGAATTTATCAATGCTCAAATGAATTTTAACACTACAATAAAAGAAAATTTGAGTAAGATTGATGATATGTCTAGAAGCATTGATAGAATTTCTCATGATGTGGAAAATCTCAAGATGAAAATTTTTGTGCCTAAGGTTGAAGAATCAATTAAAGTTTTATATGTTTCTATGGATGAAATCAAGAAAAGAACTGTTATGCTTAGAGATAAAAGAGAATTTTTAGAAAAAGCATTTTCTAGCGGTTGCTTTCATAAAAATGAAGATCTTAAAATGATTGGTGTTTCTTCTACTAATTCTTTGTTTAGTAAAATTAAGATTGATGAAAAAGGGACTGAAGAAGAGTCAACTTTAGTTAGAAGGCGTCCCGATAATCCAGAGGGTGAAAATCTTGTTGAGAAGATTGATAAAAGTGGGTTTGGAGAGGTCAAAACTTTAACTAGTGATGTGCCCACTCTTTTGGATTACAAAGACTTTAATTGTGATAATTGATCTTTGATTGATTGTATTTCTTTGTTGCAACCCATGATAAATTCACCCCATGCTTATGAACAAAATAAAGCTTTTACTAAACATATTGTTGATGCTATGATGAAGCTTTGAAAGAGAAGTTATAATTAGAGATTTCGATTCCTAGAAAATTACATGATGAATGGGAACCTACTATCAAATTCAAGATTAAAAATCATGAGTGTTTTGCTTTATGTGACTTGGGTGCTAGTGTTTCTACAATTCCGAAATCTTTATGTGATGTGCTTGGTCTTACCAATATTGAAGAATGTTATTTAAATTTGCACTTGGCGGATTCTACTATTAAAAAGCCTATGGGAAGAATTAATGATCTTCTTATTCTTGCAAATAGGAATTATGTGCCCGTAGATTTTATTGTTCTTGATATTGATTGCAATCCGTCTTGTCCAATTATTCTTGGTAGACTGTTTTTACGCACTATTGGTGTCGTGATTGATATGAAAGAAGGCAATATTAAATTTCAATTTTCACTAAGGAAGGGTATGGAACACTTCCCTGGAACAAGAATCAGGCCACCGTATGAATTAATCATCAGGGCATCTTATGGATCTAGAAATAAAGACGACAATATTTGAATCTTTGCATTATGCCTAGCTAGGGGCATAAAACGATAGTGCTTATTGGGAGGCAACCCAATGAATAAAATTTATTGTTGTCTTTTCCTTTATGTTCTTGAGTGTTTGCACAATTATGCTACTATTATGATTGTGTTTTTTATGTTTAATTTAGTGTTTGTGCCAAGCAATGCCTTTGGGATCATGTTGGGTGATAGTTGTTTTGATCTTGTTGAAAAACAGAAACTTTTGCGCCCAGAAAAATAATTTTCATTTTTAATAGGAGTGTGATAAAATCATGATTTTTGTACACAAGATTGATATACAAATTTCCCACGTTGTCATAATTTTTTAGAAGTTTTGGAGTTACAGAAGTATTGGAAGTTTTCAGATTACTACAAACTATTCTGTTTTTGACATATTCTGTTTTCTTTGTGTTGTGTGCTTATTTCGATGAATCTATGGTTTGTATTGGAGGGTATAAGCTATAGAAAAGTTGGAATACAGTAGATATACTACAAAAATAAAATATGAATGGGTTTGCAACTGTACTTATAGTAGTGATTTGCTTTCTTATACTAACGGATCTCACGAAGGTTTTGTTGAGTTTTGTGTGATTGAAGTTTTCAAGTTTTGGGTGAGATCATGATGGATGAAGGAATAAGGAGTAAGAAGAGCCAAAGCTTGGGTATGCCTATGGCACCCCAAGCCATTATCTAAAGATAAGCAAGCAACTAAGCTTGGGGATGCCCGACTGGCATCCCCTCTTTCTTCTAATGACCATCGAAATTTTACTCGGAGCTATTTTTTTATTCGTCACATATCATGAGTTTTGCTTGGAGCGTCTTGTATGATATAAGTCTTTGCTTGTTTTGATTTTTATTTTTAAGTCAAGTATCCTTGCTAGACACACCTATTTGGGAGACCCAAAATTATGCCATGACTTGTTAGAAATGCTCTCATGCTTCACTTAGATTTATTTGAGAGTTCGTAAATTTTTTAAGAAATTCTCTCATGCTTCACTTAAATTATTTTGAGAGAAGAAATGTTTATGCTCATGTTCTTCACTTAGATTTGTTTGAGCTATCAAAAGAAACATATGAAATTAGTCCCAAAGTGATAGATATTCAAGAGGGATATAATAAAAACTTTCATGAAGATCACTGGACAAAATAAACTTGATTCCTTGTACTAGTTTTGCGATATGTTGATATAATATGCGAGTCATGTTGATGAGTAATTATGCTTTAGTAAGAATATTGGTGTTAACGTTTGTGATTCCCTATGCAAGCACGAAAGTCAATAGTTATGCAATGAAATTATATCCTACTCGTGGTGCATTATTCGGTGTTAGTTATGCCTAATGCTTGCTTATGAGATTTTTTGTTTCTTGGTTGGATGCTTCTCAATCTTTTGCTAGCCTTCATTTGCACTAAGTATGATCACTACTTGTGCATCCAAAATCCTTAAAACTAGTTTTGCCATATGAGTCCACTATACCTACCTATATGCGGTATTCTATTGCTGTTCTAAGCAAACTTGTATGTGCCATCTCTAATTTTCAAAATAAATTTCTCTTTTGTGTGCTCGTACTTCTCATGAAATGATAGGGGGTGGCTGATATATTTCCATGCTAGATGTGTTATTCTCAAGATGAGTGTTTATTCACTTGTCATTGCACAAGAGTACGGCAAAGGTATTAGGGATGCCTAGTCCTGAAATGAAATGTGAATTTACTTTATGTTGTCAAATAATAAATTCCTTGGGAAGTGTTGGTATGGACGGCACCCATGGATTCGGTTAGCCGTGGAAAGTGAAATTATGGTGGAAAAAGGAATAAACTTTATTTTCTGTTTGGGAACCGCCTATGATAATCTAGCATGGAAAGTATTGGGAACTACTTGATCGTTTTCGTTGACAAGAAAAGCATGCCACCCAGAATGTCTTCAAAAAAGAGCAATGTGCATTAGCCCCCAAGTGCCAAGTGAAATACTTGTATTGTCCTTGGGACTTCAAAACAAGTGATCATCATAATCATATAGTGCTGTTAATTCACCTTATCTTGTAGGCTGAATCGAATATGAAAGAATCCCAAGTGGTTGATCTGAGGCAAAACATTCAGTCCCAGCAAGAGGAGACTTCCAAAGCCAAATCAGAACTGAAGACCGCTCTGGCAACCATTGAAACTTTGAAAAAGGACTTCACTGCTAAAAGAACCGGCTGGGAGACCCAAAAAAAGCTCTATTAAAAAGAGCAGAAGACGATGAAGCTGCCCTTAAGCCAGTAACTGATGAGTTGTCCGGCTTAAAATATCAAATCAACAGCATGACAGCGGCTATTTTTGGTAAGTAATGGTATACTTCAATATTTGTTCATCATGTTTGTACAACCATTGAGCCGGTTCATGAATATGCTTGCCAATGCATGTTCCAGAAGCTCCCTGTTAGGCGATGATATGCGCATAAAGCTGAAAGCGGTATATACCCTTGTGGAGCAGCTATACACTGGCGCCCAACGCGAGATTTCTGCTGCCTTACATAAGAAGCAGCCACCTTCCCTTATCAAGGAAGTGTTAGAAAAGTTGTTTGTGATCCCACAAAGTGTGGAAGAGTTAAAGCGATCAGCCGCCAGTGCCGGTGCTATTACTACCTTAAGCCGGGCAAAGGCGTGGCAGGCTGAGCTTGACCCGGAAGAAATATCAGTCGGATGTCCCAGTGTCAAAGAAGACGGCTCCCCTTTTAGTGCTGAAGACTTTTCTCAGATAGCTAGAGAGATGCGTCCATTGGCAAGCAAGCTGGCTAAGGAAACTGATCTTTCTAAATACCACCCGGTTTATGATGCTACAAATTCCAAAGTGAAGGCACCGGTTCATGAGTCCATGGACCTTATCCCGCCAACACGTAAGCACAACTTCGCTCCTGACATTGACCCATCAACCCTTATAGACGATGAGGCTATTTTCAAAGCTTTGACTGGGATCGATTTGTCGTCGCCTAACTTCCAAACAACACAGGAAGAAGAGCCAGCATAGGATGATCCAGAAGCCTCAACCCGCCAAGACCAAGAGTCTTGATCCATGAGCCGGTTTACCAGCCATAGCATTTGGATGCCATGTGTCTCAAAACACTTATTCTTTTGTGGCCACATGATGCCTTGTAATAGGCTAGTTGAAAAACCATGATCTGCCACACCATCGTGCATGTTTATTTACATAACACCTTTGAGCCGCCCAATCTGATTTGAAGATCCGCTGTTTATGCTCATAATTATTGTCAATCTTGTTGATCATGTTGTCATAAGCCCTGCATACAAACTGTTGGGGAACATAGTAACTTCAAAAAAAATCCTATGCACACGCAAGATCATGGTGATGCATAGCAACGAGAGGGAAGAGTGTGTCCACGTACCCTCGTATACCATAAGCAGAAGCGTTAGCACAACGCGGTTGATGTAGTCGTAAGTCTTCACGGCCCGACCGATCAAGCACCGAAAGCACGGCACCTCCAAGTTCTTGCACATGTTCAGCTCGATGACGTCCCTCAAACTCCAATCCAGCCGAGTGTCGAGGGAGAGTTCCGTCAGGACAATGGTGTGGTGACGATGATGATGTTCTACCGTCGCAGGGCTTCGCCTAAGCACCGCTACGATATTATCGAGGAGGACTATGGTGGAGGGGGGCACCGCACATGGCTAAGAGATCAATGATCAATTGTTGTGTATATGGGGTGCCCCCTCCCCCGTATATAAAGGAGTGGATGAGGGGTCCGGACAAGGGGGGTGGCACACCCTAGGGGGGAGTCCAACTCCCACCGGGAGTAGGACTCCCCCCCTTTCCTATTAGGAGAGGGAGAGGGAAGGAAGAGGAAGGAGGGAGGAAGGAAAGGGGGGCCGGCCCCCCTCCCAATTCAGATTGGGCTTGGGGGGGCGCCCCCTCCCTTGCTCCTTTCCCCTCCTTTCCACTAAGGCCCATTAAGGCCCATATACCTCCCGGAGCTCCGGTATTGTCCCAATCTCACCCAGAACCTTTCCGGTGTCCAAATATAGTCATCCAATATATCGATCTTCATGTCTCGACCATTTCAAGACTCCTCGTCATGTCCGTGATCACATCCGGGACTCCAAACAACCTTCGGTACATCACAATGCATAAACTCATAATATATCTGTCATCTAACTTTAAGCGTGCGGACCCTACGGGTTCGAGAACTATGTAGACATGACCGAGACACGTCTCCGGCCAATAACCAATAGCGGAACCTGGATGCTCATATTGGCTCCTACATATTCTACGAAGATCTTTATCGGTCAAACCGCATAACAACATACGTTGTTCCCTTTGTCATCGGTATGTTACTTGCCCGAGATTCGATCATTGGTATCTCAATACCTAGTTCAATCTCGTTACCAGCAAGTCTCTTTACTCGTTACGTAATGCATCATCCCGTAACTAACTCATTAGCTATATTGCTTGCAAGGCTTATAGTGATGTGCATTACCGAGAGGACCCAGAGATACCTCTCCGACAATCGGAGTGACAAACCCTAATCTCGAAATACGTCAACTCAACAAGTACCTTTGGATACACCTGTAGAGCATCTTTATAATCACCCAGTTACGTTGTGATGTTTGGTAGCACACAAAGTGTTCCTCCGGTAAGCGGGAGTTACATAATCTCATAGTCATAGGAACATGTATAAGTCATGAAGAAAGCAATAGCAACATACTAAACGATCAAGTGCTAAGCTAACGGAATGGGTCAAGTCAATCACATCATTCTCCTAATGATGTGATCTCGTTAATCAAATGACAACTCATGTCTATGGTTAGGAAACTTAACCATCTTTGATTCACGAGCTAGTCAAGTAGAGGCATACTAGTGACATTATGTTTGTCTATGTATTCACACATATATTATGTTTCCGGGTAATACAATTCTAGCATGAATAATAAACATTTGTCATGATATGAGGAAATAAATAATAACTTTATTATTGCCTCTAGGGCATATTTCCTTCAGTCTCCCACTTGCACTAGAGTCAATAATCTAGATTACATAGTAATGATTCTAACACCCATGGAGCCTTGGTGCTGATCATGTTTTGCTCGTGGAAGAGGCTTAGTCAATGGGTCTGCAACATTCAGATCTGTATGTATCTTGCAAATCTCTATGTCTCTCACCTGGACTTAGTCCTGAATGGAATTGAAGCGTCTCTTGATGTGCTTGGTTCTCTTGTGAAATCTGGATTCCTTTGCCAAGGCAATTGCACCAGTATTGTCACAAAAGATTTTCATTGGACCCGATGCACTAGGTATGACACCTAGATCGGATATGAACTCCTTCATTTGCTGCTTCCAAAGAAGCTATGTACTCCGCTTCACATGTAGATCCCGCTACGACGCTTTGTTTGGAACTGCACCAACTGATAGCTGCACCGTTCAATATAAACATGTATCCGGTTTGCGATTTAGAATCGTCCGGATCAGTGTCAAAGCTTGCATCGACGTAACCATTTACGACTAGCTCTTTGTCACCTCCATAAACGAGAAACATATCCTTAGTCCTTTTCAGGTATTTCAGGATGTTCTTGACCGATGTCCAGTGATCCACTCCTGGATTACTTTGGTACCTCCCTGCTAAACTAATAGCAAGGCACACATCAGGTCTGGTACACAGCATTGCATACATGATAGAGCCTATGGCTGAAGCATAGGGAACCTCTTTCATTTTCTCTCTATCTTCTGCAGTGGTCGGGCATTGAGTCTGACTCAATTTCGCACCTTGTATTACAGGCAAGAACCCTTTCTTTGCTTGACCATTTTGAACTTTTTCAAAACTTTATCAAGGTATGTACTTTGTGAAAGTCCAGTTAAGCGTCTTGATCTATCTCTATAAATCTTGATGCCCAATATGTAAGCAGCTTCACCGAGGTCTTTCATTGAAAAACTTTTATTCAAGTATCCTTTATGCTATCCAAAAATTCTATATCATTTCCAATCAATAATATGTCATCCACATATAATATTAGAAATGCTACAGAGCTCCCACTCACTTTCTTGTAAATACAGGCTTCTCCAAAAGTCTGTATAAAACCATATGCTTTGATCACACTATCAAAACGTTTATTCCAACTCCGAGAGGCTTGCACCAGTCCATAAATGGATCGCTGGAGCTTGCACACTTTGTTAGCATCCTTTGGATCGACAAAACCTTCTGGTTGCATCATATACAACTCTTCTTCCATAAATCCATTCAGGAATGCAGTTTTGACATCCATTTGCCAAATTTCATAATCATAAAATGCGGCAATTGCTAACATGATTCGGACAGACTTAAGCATCGCTACGGGTGAGAAAGTCTCATCATAGTCAACCCCTTGAACTTGTCGAAAACCTTTCGCAACAAGTCGAGCTTTGTAGACAGTAATATTACCATCAACATCAGTCTTCTTCTTGAAGATCCATTTATTCTCGATGGCTTGCAGATCATCGGGCAAGTCAACCAAAGTCCACACTTTGTTCTCATACATGGATCCCATCTCAGATTTCATGGCCTCAAGCCATTTTGCGGAATCTGGGCTCATCATCACCTCCTCATAGTTCGTAGGTTCGCCATGGTCAAGTAATATGACCTCCAAAATAGGATTAACGTACCACTATGGTGCGGATCTTACTCTGGTTGACCTACGAGGTTCTGTAGTAACTTGATCTGAAGTTTCATGATCAACATCATTAGCTTCCTCACTTATATGTGTAGTCGTCACAGGAACCGGTTTCTGTGATGAACTATTTTCCAATAAAGGAGCAGGTACAGTTACCTCATCAAGTTCTACTTTCCTCCCACTCACTTCTTTTGAGAGAAACTCCTTCTCTAGAAAGGATCCATTCTTGGAAACAAATGTCTTGCCTTCGGATCTGTGATAGAAGGTGTACCCAACAGTTTCCTTTGGGTATCCTATGAAGACACATTTCTCCGATTTGAGTTTGAGCTTGTCGGGTTGAAGCTTTTTCACATAAGCACCGCAGCCCCAAACTTTATGAAACGTCAACTTTGGTTTCTTGCCAAACCACAGTTCATATGGCGTCGTCTCAACGGATTTTGATGGTGCCCTATTTAACATGAATGTGGCCGTCTCTAAAGCATAACCCCAAAATGATAGCGGTAAATCTGTAAGAGACATCATAGATCGCACCATATCTAGTAAAGTACGATTACGACGTTCGGACACACCATTACGCTGTGGTGTTCCGGGTGGAGTGAGTTGCGAAACTATTCCGCATTGCTTCAAATGTAAACCAAACTCGTAACTCAAATATTCTCCTCCACGATCAGATCGTAGAAATTTTATTTTCTTGTTACGATGATTTTCAACTTCACTCTGAAATTCTTTGAACTTTTCAAATGTTTCAGACTTATGTTTCATTAAGTAGATATACCCATATCTTCTCAAATCATCTATGAAGGTGAGAAAATAATGATACCCGCCGCGAGCCTCAATATTCATTTGACCACATACATCAGTATGTATGATTTCCAACAAATCAGTTGCTCGCTCCATAGTTTCGGAGAACGGTGTTTTAGTCATCTTGCCCATGAGGCATGGTTCGCAAGTACCAAGTGATTCATAATCAAGTGATTCCAAAAGTCCATCAGTATGGAGTTTCTTCATGCGCTTTACACCAATATGACCTAAACGGCAGTGCCACAAATAAGTTGCACTATCATTATCAACTCTGCATTTTTTGGCTTCAACATTATGAATATGTGTATGACTACTATTGAGATTCATCAAAAATAGACCACTCTTTAAGGGTGCATGACCATAAAAGATATTACTCATATAAGTAGAACAACCATTATTCTCAGATTTAAATGAATAACCGTCTCGCATCAAACAAGATCCAAATATAATGTTCATGCTCAACGCTGGCACCAAATAACAATTATTTAGGTCTAAAACTAATCCCGAAGGTAGCTGTAGAGGTAGCGTGCTGACGGAGATCACATCGACTTTGGAACCATTTCCCACGCGCGTCGTCACCTCGTCCTTAGCCAATGTCCGCTTAATCCGTAGTCCCTGTTTCGAGTTGCAAATGTTAGCAACAGAACCAGTATCAAATACCCAGGTGCTACTGCGAGCTCTGGTAAGGTACACATCAATAACATGTATATCACATATACCTTTCACTAGTGCAGAACCGGGCAATAGCACCGGTTCGTAAGGCCCTTTAGTGCCGGTTCCATAACCGGCACTAAAGTGTGGGCACTAAAGGCCCCCCCTTTAGTACTGGTTCAGCATGAACCGGTGCTAAAGGGCAACCACGTGGCACGAGCCAGCTCCAGGGGCCTGGAGCCCTTTAGTACCGGTTGGTAAGACCAACCGGTACTATAAGGTTTGGGGTTTTTTTAGTTTTATGATTTCTTTTTCATTTAATTTTGTGTTTCCATTTTAAATCTTTTTCGTTTGTTGGTATTTTACGATACTACACATTGTACACGTTATGCATATATATATATATATATATATATATAGAATATCTAGTAGAACCAATCATGCATATATATATCATCAATGTCTCACAAACCACCATATTAATTAATTCACACATACACACATGTATAGCTATATACAATTTCTCCTACATATGCATGTTGCCTTCGGAGCCAGTGGCATTAGCCTAATTGGTGCCTTCGGAGCACGATGACAATTGGAAGTGGTTTTCATGGGGGCGGTAGCGGGTAATAGTATTCTCCCTTCGGATTTATGACCTGGTCGAGCAAAAATCCCGCTATTTCCTCTTGAAGTGCTTCTACGCGCTCCGTTTCTAGGAGCTTCTCCCGCACCTCTTTGAACTGTTAAGAAGGAGATCAATATGCATGTGTATTAGTTGTGTGACTAGATATCGATAATGGTGTAAAAATTGTGAATAGTGTTCTGACAAGCGTACCCATTCCTGTCTTTGAGATCTGCTCCTTTCGGACGCCATCATGCGAATGTTCTCGCAAACGCAGAATGCACACAGATCAGTCCCCTGCGCCTGCTTCAGGGCCTTTACGAGAATGGAATTTGATCAGATAATAATTAATCAAGCATGATAATTAAAGAGATGGCAGCTAGCTAGCTAGCTAGTACTACTTAATTACTTACCTTGGGTCGAAACCATTTAAGCTTTTTTTCCATTCGCCTTCCGTGACGCTGATGAACCTTGCCCAAGCCCTGCCCGCCGACAAAGAAAATGAATAAAGGGGTTATTAAATAGTTCATATCATGAAATGACGAACTAAATAGGCCGAGATATATAGTTAATAATGATTGAAATTACCTGTTGACTATCCCAAACAAGATGTTATAGTCAGTATTTGCTTTGAGTAGTGAGTCCAGTATTTCAACTGTTCCGGCGTCAACTTTAATGATACACAAGATCCAGTGAAATCTGCATGCACACACGTTTGCATGTCTTAATTAAGCGGGCATATGTAAGCAAAAACATGTAGCTAGCTAGTAGGCAAAAACAGAGAATTTGTAGTACAAGACAGTGTGACTCACTGGAAGTTGTAAGGAAGTAGTATATCTTCATTGTATTTGAGGCGCTTCAAGAACTCTAGCATGTTGTCCTCTACGTCCTTTTGATGATGTGGATTTATTAGCCATGTGTATTCATTAACGGTGTTTGGGTCAATGAACCCAATGCC